>NC_029781.3:100652765-100678681 GCF_000817695.3 Arachis duranensis
AGATAATCCAACTTTGTAACTTATGTCATCCATTGCTTAATCCCTTGTTCGTGCAAGTTGTTATCTATGTGTTCTATATACATAAATTTAAAAGTGTTTTCTTATGTGAATGTAGTCCCAATGTTCTCCCTAAATTTTTTCGCATTCCTTCGATCAACATACTTTCATTGAGAATTTTCATGACTTTTGATAGACAAATGAATTGCAGAGTACAATAATTCAATTTTGTAATTTATGTCATTCATCACTTAATTCTTTATCCATCGATAAATCCAAGTTCTAACTTACATCTTTCATATATTTAAGGAATTTTTTCTTTTGTAAAATATAAAAAATTTTAATTTTTAATATAACTTAAAATCACATTATTTGTTAAGAGTTAATTCTTTTTACCAAAAATAAGATACTACTTCTTAAATGAATATGAAAAGAGTCACTAAAAAAAATGAATATGAAAAGAGTATATCATTTGAACTATAACTCATTTAAACAAAAAAAATAAATGAACTCGTATTTTTTTAACTTAAAAATTTTACGTTAAAAACTTTTAAATAAAGGTTTTCTTATTATTTTAAAAAATTTAAATAAACATCTTCATATCATTTAAAAGAAATATATTCTTTTAATTTAAAAATAATATGAATGTATTTATTTTTTTAATTTAAAATTAAGATAAACATAATTAATCATACGAGTACAATAGTAAAAATATATTTATTTTTATTAAATTAAATTAAATTGTTAATTCCAATTATATTTATTTAAAATTTATATTAAATTTTAAATAAAATTGAATTAATTGTAAAAACTAAAAACATAAGTAAATTCGCCAAACTTATAGGCAAGTTCATAGATGTGATGGGTGAACTTTATAAAAACACAAGAAAATTGAATTTTGAAAAATAATTGTTTTTATTTATTTTGGAAATTAAAAATTTTATATTTTATAAAAGTTTCCCTAATAACAAAATTAAGTCAGTGATAACCTAGTCTTAAAAAAAGTGATGACTGATTGAAAATTGAGCAAAATTATATGGAAGGATAATAGCATAAATTAGTATAAGTAAACAGACAATAGAGATAGTTTTTAATTACTAATCACTAATCAAAGTATGGGTTGTTTGTTGGGTTCCTTTTTCTCTATCTACAACTGTTTTATCAGCTTTATACACCAAGAATGATCCAGTGCCAGTGTAACTAGAAGCTAATGCCTTTCCAGATGAGGTTGGCTGAGAGAAAGCTAGCTGAGTGCGCTCAAGTGCAGAGCCAGCGCAGAAGCTTTTCCTGCCATCAATCCAAAACAGGCAAATTGGCAAAAGAAAACAAATCAATGTGCTGCACAATTTATTTAAGATTAAGAATAAACAAGATTAAATCCAAGGGGGGAGGATATTATCACTCTCAATACAAAAGAACAAACGTTTACAATAAAATCTTGTCAAATTGAGAGTGACATTATAAAAAATAAAGTGGCAATATCCACTCCTAAACAAAGGTAGTATTGAAAACTTGTAAGATGTGACATGTTTTTCATTTTAGGGTACGGAAACATAATAATCTTTCCGTTCTCTTTTATCTATTACTGTGAAAATTTGGTACATAGATATAAGAATGTGCCAAATTTCCATAGTTATAGATAAAAGAAAATGGAGTATTGCTTATTCCATCATTATTAGCATGTACTGGAGGTTGGAACTTTTGGTTAATGAATTGCCATGAGTTGGTTCAAATGATCTTTAATTTCACATGAGAAATAGACCTACTATATAACTATTATAAGTTTACCTCACTGCATCTAGCATATGGACTGCAATGTGTTTTCTCCTGTTGGAGGGAGTAACCCAAACGGCTCGAATGCCACAAACACCTGCAACTGCCTTGTCTTCGCAGAAGATTGCCCCACCAAGCTCCATCACATCAGAGTTATTCGCTGAAACTGTTCTTTTCTTGACCTCTCTTTGAAAAACTATACTCCCAAACTGGAGAGTGGTTGATTTTGTTTCCCTTTTCTTTCCAATATCAGAATGTCCGGTAAAAGAAGAGATCACTTTAAATGCTTCTTTGATTGGTTCAGCAACTAGACACCCTACAATCCTCTGCTGAGATATGAACAGATAGACCTGCACAAATACATAGTGTACACCAATGAACAAATCATTGAGATATATTCACTCAATATTATAGTATCCCCAATACTTGTTCAATAGGAACAGAATTTCAAACAGAAGCAAAATAAAGGCATAAGTTTGTAAGAACTACTAAGAAGTAATAGGTTACACGTGCGATTTTGATGAATTACACTTGAATTGGTGAATTGTAACAATAGTAATCTACTTACTAAAATGAACTTTAGCCGTTTTAAAATTTTCAATTTTTGTCAACAGATTCAACATTACTTCTCAAGCTATGAGAAAGGGGAAAAATGATGATACGGAATGTAAGAATTGGTCAACCTTACAGAGTTGATGAAGAATCCATCCAGTTCCAAGCTCAATTTCCATCATTCTCACCACATCTTCAACCTGCCACCACCAACAAAATCCCAATTACGCTACCCAAAAATCAGCAAAGAAGAGTGAAAATGTTGATAAGAAACATCGAAAAGTACCTTGTTTCTGTGAGCAGGAGGGTCAGTGTCCAAGACCAAAACGATTCGATCCGTTTTGAGGGTTGGCATCGTCAGAACCCTTTCATTGCTCCAACCCTAAACACAAAACATACCAACTAGGAATCAAATCATCAATAGAATGAACACAAGTACAAATTGAAATTGAAATTACTCTGAAAGGGATCCCCTGAGTGTAGCATTTGTGGAAATCGTTGTGCGACTTCTCGCCGTCGAGGTCGCCGGGAGTGAAATTGAAGCCGCAGATGGAACAAGTTCGCAAGAGGAAATCGGATTGACCGAAATCGAGATGAACCTGGGCGTAGCTCCTCTTCTTGTTCTTAACGACAGTTGTTCCGGTTATGGCGGCGGCGGTGGACGGTGAAGAGGAAGAAGAAGCAGCCTTAGGGTTGGGGCGCGTTCTCTTGGTGTAAGTGATGGAGATGTGATGCTTCGTGTTCTCCCACGTGGTGAGAGGATCGTCATTGTCGTGGGGAAGGGGTTTGGGATGGGAGACAGAAGCAGAAGCTGAAGCTGAAGAGGAAGAAGAAGATTTGAAGAAAGCGCTTATTTTAGACTGCATCTCTTCTCTTGCAATGGAATATGCACATTCTCTTCTAAGTTCTGAATCTGAAGCCACCCACTTTGATTCATATTTGCCGCCAAAACCACCATCAAATTTTCGAGTCAGGTTGCCAGTTTTTGTTTCCCGCGCTCGTTGTATTGTATCTTTGAATAAAGAAGATTAATTTTATTCTCCGGTGAAAAATTAATAAAATGAGAGAATAATTACAATTGAATTTATAACTTTTATTACAGATCAGTGTTGTTATCTTGATTATAGGTCAGTGTTGTTATCTTTATTGTAAATACATTTAATAAAGAGATCAAATAAAAATAATAGTTAATAAATAAAATAATAGTTAATTTAATATAAAAATAAAAAAATAATTGTTATGAAAATTAAAAAATAAATTTTATATAATTATTTAACCAATAATTCAATAATTAAATAAAATATATAATAATTAAATCAGTTCAATATATCACTCACCAATTAAACTAATAATTTGACAATTTGATTACTAATTTGGTTATGGTAACTGTGTATAAATATATGCACATTGAACTTTTAAATATGTATATATACTTAGGCCCAACAAAGAACAAACAAGGGTGTATTTGTTTAGGAGGATGGAATACGGGGATATAATACAAAAATATAAAATCGTGTTTGATAAGTGAGATATAAACAAAAATATTATATTCTAGAATATTGAATTAGTATATTTTTTGTCTTTTTTGTTAGAAAATACATAAAAATAGGTCAGTTCATTTGTCCGCTTAAATAAGTGTTGGGAGTTCGAATCCCGTTTTGTACATGTAGTAACTCATTGGCCAGCGGCAGATCTTTAAATGGAGTTCAGATCCGCGACGATAGTTTTTGACTTGTCGGATTGAGGAATACCGTTTGGATAAACAAAAAAAAACCACAACTTATTTTTTCATTATTTTTCTTTTATTATCAGTTTAATACTATCAAATTTTTATGATTATCGCCGCCAACGGCCTATACGGCTGATTGTCGGCGCGTGGGGGCATTGTTACGGTCCGGTCTAGACCACGAACGGGTCAGCCCGACCCATCGAGAACCCGACCTCGCGTGGCACTCAGTTGGCTCTTCAAGGTCGTCTCTTGCTCCGTCAGACGAGATACAGAAGCGTCGGCAGTTTTTAACTTCTCCTCTGCCGAAGCAGTCTTTTTCTCGGCGGCGTCGAGTTTATTCTCCGCCTCAACCAACCGCCCTTGAAGCGTTTCAATTTGGGTCTTGTACTTATTATTGGCAGCAACTGCAGATTCAAGCTTCCGACGAAGCGAGGCCATACCTGAAAGCTCAAACTCAGCCTTCCGGGCTATGGCCGCGCCACGAAGGAGGGTGCGGTACATCCACCGAGCCTGCCCCGAGAGGTCAGTGCCATGGAAATGATCCTCTGTGCCTGGAAGCAACTGGGCACCTATGAACGCCCCGGCATCAAAATTCCTTTCCATGACAGTCAGGACCCCCTCGGGACTAGACTGCGACCTTTGTCTCTTGGGAGTAGGGATGACGGACAACTCCTCCTCCTCCTCCCGACGTGAGGAAGACGAGTGCCTAGGAATAGGTACTTCTGGGGGAATCGGGGGTGTGGACGTCGGGGTGGCGACTTTCGTGGACATGTCGACGTCGGGAGGAGGTACTTCTGGAGGAACCGTCGCTGGCTGTTCTCCAGTCTCCCCACCCTCGTCCTCCTGAAGGAAGGTTTGGTACAAGTTATCCATGCCGGTAACTTCGGCAGAAAGCCCCACTACAAACAAAATAAAAATGAACGTTAGTAAAAGCAAAAGTGAAACAGTCAAGCAAATGGCTACGCGACAAGAGAAACTCACGGATATAATCTCGGGCGGCCTCCCGGTTACCCATAAGGAGATGAGGATTTACATTATTTCTCCCAAGAACCGCCCACAGTATGTCGGCTATCCGCCGATCCACAGCCGACATCCCTTTATAAGTAACCTTGATAAAAGGATTAGACCCCGCCCCGAAGCTCCAATATGTCGGGATGAGGCGCTCCTTTTCTAAAGACAACCAAAAAGGGTGACGACCCTTAACTGGACGGACCTTAAAATACTTGTCCTTGAACCCATGGTAGGAGTCCTCGAACAAGCCAAAAATCCTCCGGCCTTGGGCAGACCGGAAGGACATGAACCCTTTCTTATGCTTCCCCTCCTTCGAAGGGTTCGTTAGATTAAAGAAATAGAGGAAGACGTCGACAGAGACCGGCAGCTCTAAGTACTCGCATACCATCTCGAAGCAGCGGATGGAAGCCCAACTGTTCGGATGCAATTGAGATGGCGCCACCGAGATCCGATTAAGGAGGCTCATCTGAAAGGGGGAAAAGGGATGCGAACTCCAACCTGGGTGAACATGGCCTTGTAAAACCAGATCCAATCGGCGACCCGGGGGGCGTTAAAATTAATCTCATACAACCGCTCGTGAGGGGCGGGGACATAAACGTCGTAATTAGCCTCCTCGTCGGTACCCCCACAAAGATACTCAGCCTGGCGAAATTCCGTGAGCTCCTCCTCACCCATCTGATTGGGAGAGTGCCTGAGGTCGGAAACAACCCATGCATACGGGTCATAACCCGCGGCGGAGCTAGAAGCTCGGCTAACGACACGAGGCATACCTACAGTGGGGGCACCGCGCGGTTAGTCTGTGAGGTCGGAAGCCAGGGAAAACCCAAAAACCCCACATGCCATAGCTAAAAGGGGGACCAAACAAAACCAAGTCCAGAACAATAACAATGACCCCCCATGGCACACCATAGTCGATGAAAAGAAAGTACGTCTATGAACAACAAGGAAAAACAAGCACAAAAATGCCTATAACGAACATGCAAAGAACCGTTGAGGCAAAAGGAAAATGGTGGTTACCTGGATGATCAGGAAAATTCAGGCAAGAACAAAGCACGCTGGTGCGGCGGAAAGAACTTCTGGACGATGGGAGTGCAAGAAGAAGGAAGAGCAATATGATCAGAAGAAGCAAATAGAGAAGAGAAAAACGTGAAACTGTTTAAAACTGCTTTAGAGGAAGCGCGAAAGGCCTGGGGGCAGCATGGTCTTTACACACGGGGAGCATTTAATGCTCCGCGCGAGAAACGAGGCGACAAAGAAACGCCCCGAATCGCGAACGGGCACGCATGCGGGTAGCGCGTCTCCCACACGAACGACCGACCTAGCGACAACAATGATAGAAAGAACTCGCCGCCAACGGCCTATACGGCTGATTGTCGCGTGGGGGCACTGTTACAGTCCGGTCCAGACCACGAACGGGTCGGCCCGACCCGAGTGGCCGAGTCCTCAGCGCCCGCCATGGTGCCAGGACACGCGTCCTCACCACCCCATCAATACGGTTGAGGAAGCTTCGGGGAAAATGGGCCTATCCCCCCAGGACCCACCTCTGACACGGTATAAATAGGGAAGGACCTGCCCTTCTCTCAAGGTACGTCACACTTTTCCACCTAACCATTTCCCCGCCTGCACACTAGCTGACTAGAGCGTCGGAGTGTCTTTGCAGGTGGCACCCCCTCTTTCCTCCCACAACGAGAGCTCGGCTACCCGGCACTCCCGAACCCAGCACGATCACGATCAAAGCGTCCTCATCTCCTCCAACGAATCACCCGAACCGTCCGGTAACCGAACACTGAACAATTATATTTTTTATTCTAAATTTTGTGTGAAGAAAAAATAAAGGTCAATTAAACTTTTTATTATTTATTTATCTTATATTTAGTTTATCACCAAATAAAATATAAAAATACTATTTTTTGTTTCATATTCTCTAAACCAAAAACAATCCTAATGTTGCCACGTAAGAAGATGCATATTATATTAACGTAGTAATGGCAATTTAAGCTTGTTTATTAAATATTAAATACACCTAGTCCTATGCTAATCACCACTTCCAACATGTACATTCCTTGGGATAATGCAAGGCTTGTCCCCTTAAAGGAACACGTCCCTGACCTTTTGTAAGTTCGGATGTATAAAAAATTCTTTCTATACAATAACATTACCCTTAAATAAAAAGGTTAATTTTCATATACTATTTAAACCCACTATTTAAATCTAACCGCATGAATCAGATTGGTAATGGATAACCATGTAAAACTCTTTTAAAAGTTTAAATTAAACTCTAGTATATGAAATGTTGTACTCATGGCTTACTAAGGAACTTTCAAATAACAATCCTACTTTGACTGGGTGGAAATCTCTCAACTTGGTTTGGCCCTAAAGCAATTCAAACCGGTTATACAAGCATGGTTTCAGTATTGATTGCCACGGATTTAATTTTCCTCTCATAAATAAACATCAATTTAACAATGATGATTATACAAACCAGAGATCATGAAAAATAAAATATGAACAATTAGTGGATATTTATTTGATCAGAATCTGAATCAGCAACGACCGATGATCTGACCATTCTGCGTGTATTTTCATCATATCCATCATTTTCATCATCGTCATCTTTCTTCTCATCAATTATGCCTGTCAACCAACAGTTAAGAGAACTTTCCAGTCCATAAGAAGTGAAAGGAATGCAATGCAAACATTACCCTTCTTTATGAGCAGAGCTTCCAGTGTTCTTGTGGAAAAATCATCTTTCCCTCCCAAATCTTGAAATCCTACCAATCTATCCACCGCAATGCCTTGCCTGAGAAAAAGAAACACCATAGCCAATATATTGAGATATTAAGTTGTTAATCTTCTATATATAAAGGTGATTCGGGGGAATTTAGTACTCAATTTCTTCCATAGAATAGCCTTCTCATGTACTAATAAAACAACATTTTATTATTTCTTATAAAACTTGAACCTAAGACCTCTTAATAGAAGAATAAAGTACTTGCTATTTTGACTATTCCATAATTATTACTATTATACACATTACAAAGGTGGACTGATAGACATATTAGTCCATAAAAAAGATATCATTATTTAGTTGAAAATGGTAAAAATTAGTATTAAAAAGAAAAGATAGGTAGTTATTTTAGCTAGTTCATATAGGCAGTTATTTTTAAAATAGTATGGGTCCACTTACACCATATTTAAATCTTATTGACTTACAATGCTGAAACACTAATGTATTCTAAATTTCATCAATTCAACCATTGAATCATGTCATACTATTTTGATAATCAAACTCACCAAATTTCGAGAAATTCGAACATCAATAAATGAGTTATCTTAAAGTAGATATTTACTTGTACTTTTAAAACTATATTATAGTTCAAAATTAAATGAAGTTTTATATTTTTGCAAAATTAATCTATATGATAAATGTCTTATTTTAACAGATGAATGAGAAAACTGAGTCTATAAAAAGTCTTGTTGAGTTACATCATCAAATAACTTCTTAACAAAAAGATGGGAAGTTAAAGAGAGATCATTTTTGGATTTTGACACAAATGCGAGAATCCCCTATACATATGTAACCGATAATAGATATTAAATAATAAGGATTAATAGACAAATTCGTCCTTCAACGATCATTCATTCTTCAAATTGGTCCCTAAAAGGCTAAAAGATTAAATTAGTCATATTAGTCCTTGAAAGATAAAACCTAAGTCAAACTGGTGTTTTCGTTAGTTAGATAATGACGTGTCATGTTAAATGCCATGTGACACGATGACATGATAGATTAATACCACATGTTACAAGATGATCAGTTGACGTGTTAAGTTATTGACATATGGCATACTATGACTTATCTGACATGTCATAAATTTATTTATAATCGAATCAATCCCTAAAAATACACAGGTAAGTCATTTCCGTCCCAAAAATATTAAAAATTGATCAAATTTGTCGTCATATAAATGGCTCTTATTTTTTTATAATATTAAAGTTTTAATATTTGTTAATCCTACTAATTTTAGTTTATTTTTTACACCTTAATAACAAAATTTCCTTCAGATAAAATAATAAAAATAATCAAACTATTACAAAGTTATTTTCTCATTTGCATTTTCAGATTTTACATTTTCAAATTCTAGTTTTTTGTAGTGAGATTTTTTTATATAAATAATTTTATCAGACTATTATTAATTATATACTAAAAGTTTTAATCTTTTGGATCTCACTAAATAAACATAGTAGTATTTTAAAATTTTAATCATTTAGATTTCACCCAAAATTTAGTTCAATCTATCACTAATTGTCCATTTTTATCTTTCTATATTTATTTTAGTTTAAAATTCTTTTTAACAATTTTTTTTTTAAAATCTGACAATTAAAAAGATAAAGAGAAATGATGATAACTAAATAGTAATGATATTAAAAAAGAACTACGTAATAAGATTCAACGAGTGATCGCACAAGCCTGCTTTTTCAATTATTAAGTTCTACCACATAAATTAAAAAATAAAAAATTTCTAAATTCTAAAAAAAATAAAAGATTTAAAAATAACTATTATATTTATTTAGTGAAATTCTAAAAAATTAAATTTGTAAGTATATAATTAATAATAGTTTGATAAAAGCAT
Source organism: Arachis duranensis (assembly GCF_000817695.3). Lineage (NCBI taxonomy): Eukaryota > Viridiplantae > Streptophyta > Magnoliopsida > Fabales > Fabaceae > Arachis > Arachis duranensis. The sequence goes on from NC_029781.3 coordinate 100,662,459, forward strand.
TTAAATAAAAAAAATTTCATTACAAAAATTTTTTTGAAAATATAAAATTTTAAAATATAAATGACAAAATAACTTTGTAAAATTGTAATAATCTAATTATTTCTATTATTTTATGCAAAGAGAATTTTGTTTATTAAGGTTTAGAAAATGATATTAAAATTAGTAGTATTAAAAAGTATTAAAAATTTAATATTATGAAAAAAACAAAAGAGATTTATATGAGGACTAGCTTGATCAATTTTTAAAATTTTAGAAATGAAGATGACTTATGTGTGTATTTTCAAAGACTAATTTAACTCTAAATAACTTTATAACATGTTAGATGACACGTTGCATGTCACGTGTCACTGACTTGACATGTCAACCAATCATATTGTGACACGTAACATTAACCTACCATGTCATCATGCCATGTGACACTTAACGTGGCACGTCCTAACTGACGGAATGATCAATCTGACTTATGTTTTATCTTTTAGGACTAATATGACTAATTTAATCTTTTGGGGAACAATTTGAAGATTGAGTGATCTTTTAACCCTAGATAATAAGTAATAGATGAAGTATAAACTGGTTTGACAACATCATCCCTTTTATTTCTACAAAGCTACTAACAATTAGTCACAAGGAAAAAGCATGATTGTCTTAGGCACTTGGAATGTAAAAAGTCTATTGCAGAGTAAAGATTGTTGATAGTCATTTTTTATTTATTTTTATGAAATCAGCAACACACAATATGCTTTGTGAATATTAAAAGCACTCAATTAAATGAGGTAACAGATGTAGGCCGCACCTGAACAGTATGACACAAGGCAAAGTCTTTATTGCCAGTTTTGCGACGAAGAATGGTGCATGCTGAATTTCATTATCAACAAAGAACACTTTTACGCGATTTCTTTACCAAGAGAAAAACAGTGATGTTAAAGTAATAAGACTAATGTCACAATTAGATTGGCTTAATGATGAGAAAACAGTCAAACATAAAATCTTCTCTACTGCAAATAATAATAATGTAAGCGTTAATGCTGACCTCTGCATCAAGCTTGATGAACTTCGTATCTATATGCTTTGGTGAAAGGGACTTTAAATGCTTATCCATTATCCTGGAAACATTTTAAGCATGCGTGAAAGGGTGAAGGGGGCAGAGATGTCTTTAAGTCTAAACCCAGAAAACATACTTGCACCGATAGAACTCCTTATGGTAGAAATGACAAATCACTTTTTCACTTCCGGTGACTTCAGCTAAGAAATCCCCTTCAGTTATCTCTCTGTACTCCCCATGACCTTTCCTTCTTCCATTCCTGCCGTTTCTCTGATTCTTTCTAACAAGACAAATCTAGTAATTAGTACTGAGGTATTTAATAAATAATAACATTGTCATGAATCCTGATACATACGGAATACAAATATTCGTACCTTTAGAGCTGCAAACCTATCTGCATGCAATTTTTCCAACTCAGGATCCTGATATATCCATTTGAATTAGTAGGGGAGAATATCGGGAATGGATTTTCTCATGTCAAACTCAAATATTCACATGATCTTGTCACGTACAGATTTTCAACACTAATTAAGAACGAACAAAGGACCGCATCAGCATCTAATTGAAGGTACAAACTAAAACATGGCAAGGTCATGTGAAAACTTCACGTGAGAAAATCTATTCTAAGGTGTACACGAATAAACATATATGACAAGGTTGAGAAGTTTACAAATCATACATCCATTAAATCATCAAGGTCAACCTCCTGGTTAGAAGAACTTGATGCCTGCGCCTTCTCTTGTGCAAGCAATTCCTGCAGGAAGCATAATATTAGTCAGATCACATCAGCATGAAACACCTATTGTGCTATGAGCGTGAGGTGTGTGCTATGAATGCCATAACATAATGTATGTGTTACTGTGGTTATAAGAGTTCCCTATACAGATTAATCAGCTGCTCATCATCAACTATGGTAAGGTTCTTAAATATTTTGCCATAAGAACAACTTAACAAGAAAAGAAGAAAAAAGATATTTGCAGAACAGTTTCAAGTTCTCAACAACATCGAAAGTTCAAATTATTGAAAAAACAGGGCAGTTCAATTCCATGGACACCTAGTTCGATTTGATGTGCAAGAAAATAAAAATACATTTCAAGTGTATAGCAGAATTTAAGCATTAAAAAGAACAGTCAAATACTGTTAGTAACAAGTAACAACCACCCTTATATATTCTAGTGTGTTGGTGGATGTACGAGATGAACTGCAGCAAGACATTAATTTCAGAACCACCAAATCACACAATTCTAACAAATAATCTGTCATGAAATCACTTGTTCCAAAAAGCTTAAACTGATAGAAGAAGATACATGAATAATATATCTCAAGCTCGCCTCTTTACACAAGAACCTCTTTTAGGTTTGTGTGGATTTTTGTATAGGCTTTTTTATTTTCTCCCTTTTTTATTTGTAAAATTGCTAAAATTCTTTCTTTTGGGTTCACAAGATCAAACTTTTAGACTTTTTATTAATCATAGAAGCCCTAATACTGTATATGCTGTCACAAAAGCTTCAGCGCGCGGACACATAATGTCCCTAACATAATTTATGGTAACTTCAAACAACTGTCTCAGAGAAAAATATTGAACTACAGAATCAAAGGAAAAATGTCCAAAGCACTGTAAAAATATTATAACTAGTATTAGAAACATCAACGGCGACTTCAACCAACGGATTAAGCCATTAACTAAAACAGGGTTAGGATACCAAATCTTCACCTAAAACCTTAAGACAATGGATTTATGACCTTCACCTCTCACACTTGATATCTCGTTGACAAGGAAAATGCCCTAGGATCTCATACAGCTATTGAATGGAAACCACTAAATGAAAATGAAAATGAAAAAATGTAATGAGAAGAATTAGATAATGAACCTTCTGATAATCACGGGCAGCTGCAGCCATTATGTTTCCAAAGGCAAGATTTGACAAAGTGGACTTTACCGCGTTCGGATCCATTTTCGAACCACAAAGGGAATGGGAGAAGCCTGGCTTTTTTATATAAATAAATATTCAAAAAACTTTAATTCCGAAAATACGCACCACGCGCATGGGCAACTCAAGGCCGGCGCCTGGGAAATGGAGTTCCAAGTCAATCCAGGTGTGGTGCCCGCGAAATGGGCCTGACAGCACCAGGGGCCACCTCTTGAGCGGCGCCCACGAAATGGTAGCGCAGCCATTTAGTGGCCGGCGTCCACGAAATGACGATATCAGGAGGCGGCCACGAATTGGTTCCAACACAGGGGTATTACACGCGAGATGGTGCACTTCATTTATTCCCCATGGTGCATGCTGATGCGACGATTTGTGTAAAGTTGTTGCAAGGATTGGTAGAATCAGTATATGGGTACAAGGTGTCGTACAAGAAGGTTTGGCACGCGAAGCAAAAGGCAATCGCCAGAATTTATGGTGATTGAGACGATTTGTATGACCAGTTGCGTAGATACTTCAATGCGCTGCAAGCTTTCGTCCCAGGTATAACTTGCATTACATTCTTATTGGTCTTTGCTATTCATTGTCCATTTAGTCCTTTATATGTTTGACTAAGTAAGCATTTTCGAACTAGGGACAATTGTTGACCGCCAAACGCGGCCGTACTATGTCGGGAACACTCTAGACCGTGATAGTGTCATGTTTCATCAGGTTTTCTGGTCGTTCCCGTCATGTGTTGAAGCTTTTAAGCACTGTAAGTCCCTGGTCTCAGTGGACGGAACACACCTGTATGGTAAGTACGCGGGCACCCTTCTCATGGGCATAGCACAGGACGGAAATAACAACATTTTACATGTCGTTTTCGCAATTGTGGAAAGAGAGAATACATATTCATGGTATTTCTTCCTTACCAATCTGAGGAGGCATGTGATGATTAGATTTTTGATGGTTTAGAATTTCTCAAATAAAATCTCGTCGAAGTATAGTTTCTAAACCAAGCAATAATCCTTTCATACAAAAAGTTGTTTGTCACTAAAACAAACCCCTAAATTTATAAACCGAAGTATTCAAACATCGGGTCGTTCTCCCTAGGAATTACAATAAAGTGTTTTGTTATTGGTTGTGAGTTATTTTGGGGTTTTTGGATAAGAAGTATGAAAAGTAAATGGCAATGAAAATAAACTAACAACTATAAAAGGCTCTTGGCAAGGTATGAAAATTAGAAGTCCTATCCTAGTTATCCTTCTCAACTGTGATGAGAATTGTTCATTGCTACCACTTAGTTAACCCTTACTAAATAAAGGAAAGTCAAGTGGATGAATTGACTTGAGCCACAAGTCCTAGCCAACTCCCTCAAGTCCTAATCAACTCCTAAAGGAAAGACTAGCTTTAGAGGCATTCAAATCAATTAGCAATCTCTCCAATTATCAATCAACAAAGGAATTATATAACTCAAGAGTCACTAATTACTCTACCTAGGCCAAGAGGAACAACATCTATACTATATCTAGAAGAGGCATTTCAACAAACACATAAAAGGCAATAAAAGTAAACAACATAAATTGCAAGAATTAAAGAGAGATCTAACTACAAAGGCAAGAGATCAACAATAGAAAAGCAAAGAAGAACAATTATTATGAATTACCTCTTATTGAATTGAAAGAAAATAGAAGGAACAATAGTAGATCTACAACAAAGCATAAGAACAACATAAAGGAAATTACAACAAAAGAATAGAAGAAGATGAATGTAGCAACAAAGAATTGAAAGGTAGAAGTAGAAGAAAGCAAAGATTAAAACCTAGATCTAAGAACTAATCCTAATCCTAATCCTAATTCTAGAGAGAAGTGAGAGCTTCTCTCTCTAGAAACTAATTCTAACTACTAAACTAAACTAATGGTAACTAGATGTCTCATCCCTCTTCAATTGCCTCCTAAACCTTAAATCACTTAACAAACATATCAAGGCATCTAATGGAATCAAGGAGAATTAGATTTAGCTATTTTAAGTCCTAAAAAGCATGTTTTCACTCTTAAGCACAATTAAGGGAGAAGTTATAAAACCATGCTATTTCAATGGATAAATGTGGGTAAAAGGTTATAAAATCCCCTAAAAGCAATACAAGATAAACCCTACAAATGGGGTTTATCAACCTCCCCACATTTAAACCAAGCATGTCCTCATGCTTAAACCAAGAATGAAGTAAAGGGTATGACATTTATTCAATGGAACTAACTAAATGCAATCTACCTATATGCAACTATTTAAATGAATGCAATTGCTTGGTCAAAATAAATCAATTCCCAAGAATCATATATAAGCATAAGGGCAAAAGGTATTAACAACCATGCCAAACTACAATTGAATTGAGCTATTAAATATTTTTACAAACTTGCATGAAAGGAGATGATCATTGGTGGAAACATGTAATTGAGCATCAAACCCTCACCGGATGTATTTGCACTCTATTCGCTCAAGTGTTTAGGGTTGATTCACTCAATTCTCTCCTAATCATGCTTTCTAAGATTTGTTTTTCTTCTAACAATCGACATATATTTCATGCATGCATACAAGTATCATGAGGTCTTTTCTTTAGGTTGTAATGTGGCTAGGGTCAAGGTAGGATGCATATTTGGTTAAGTGAGTTTGAAATTTGAATCTTTGATAAGCTTAAACTTCCCACCTAACCTATGACATGCTATACAATTAAATTCCAACCTAACTACCCATTTTTCACTCTTTCACATACTCATGTATTCCTTTTTAATTTCACAACACCTATGCATTGATTTTATTGGACTATACTTTGATTTGGGACATTTTGTCCCCTTTTTATTCCTTTCTTTTTTTTCTTTTTCTTTCTTTTTTTCTTTCTTTTTCTATATTTTTTCCATATTATATTTTTTTCTTTTTCTTTTGTTTTTCTCATTTTTTTTCTATATACAAGAATCTCAATGCATAAGGTTTTACAAATGATCAATACATGAGTATGTACCCAATTCCCAATATTTTCAATAACAATACAAAATTACCCTTTTATTCACCCAATGTCCCAAGATTCCCACACTTGATTGGTACTCACACACACTAGTCTAAGCCAATCAAAGATCCAAATTAAGGACATTTATTGTTTTCCGCTTTAGGCTTGTAATGTGCTAAAATAAGAACAAGTAGGTTAAGCGTAGGCTCAAATTGACTAACAATGGAAGATAAAAGGTAAGTCTATTTGGGTAAGTAAGCTCAATGAAATGATGGCCTCAATCATATAAATGCATGAATACACAAAATAATGGACATAAAGAATCAAACAAATCAAAGATTACAATCATAGAAAGAGAATAATTGCACACAAGAAGGAAAAATAAGTGGTTATAAGATGTAACCACACCATTAGACTCAAATCTCACTTGCTTGTGTTCTTAGCTCAAAAACATGATCCACAAGATATATAATTCAAGCAAGTTTAATGAAAAGTTTTCACTCAAATCAATTGGTGCCCTATAGATAGAAATCCTTGAAAAATTTCATTATTTTGACTAAGCTTATTGTGTATACATATGCAAAAATTAAGAAAATGCAAGTACAAATCCTAAAATCTTAAAATGAAATGCAAAAGTGTTGGGATTAGAATTTTGTCACCCAAAATCGCCGACCGGTCGGACGACCTCCCCACACTTAAAAGTTTGCACCGTCCTCGGTGCACTCAAAGATGAGCAAGGGGGTACGGCGACTCTCCGGATTGCTACGTGTTCTTTCTTCCACTTCCATGTGTGCTTGTGGTTCATTGTTCATGAAAAACAAAAATATAACACCATAAGATGAGAAGATATAAAAGCAAGGAAACATACATTGTTGGAATGAGGTAAATCACTAGAATTGAGTGAGTGAATTAGTGTGACATTAAGAAATATTAGGTGTGTGAATTCTAAATTGCGCGGTTTAGAACACACATTAGCATAAAAGTGGCTAGCTACAACATGCAATTCAAAAGAGTTACAAGCTCGAAGGCAATTCTCATCACTTGGTATTTTTCAAAAGATAAGCATGAAAAACTCAAGACCAAGTAGCAAAATATAACCTCAATCATAGGATCCAACAAAGATTATCTAAAAACATTAATGCTAAATTAGCATTTAGGCAATAAGGGGGAAGCAATGCATAGTAAACAAAGTCAATAATCCAACACTTATGATGAAAAGAGAGAAAATAAAATGAAAACTAAACTAAAACTAACTAACAAACTAACTAACTAACTAATTAACTAACTAAAATAAATGGTTATCCATGGTGTTTGGAAGTGTTGGATGAGGGGTAGGAGAAGGGAAGAAGAAAGGGGAAGGAAAGAAATGGAAAGAGGAGAAGAAAAGAAGTGGATGGAAGAAAGGGCATCCACGCGTACGCACGCATTGCGCGCGCACGCGGATGGTTTACTTCGAGAGTGGTGCGCACACGTCGTGTGCGCGTGCGCGCGAGTGGGGTTGTGCCAAAGGCACAACATTGGCGCAGCGTAGGCACAACTCTCGGGTCAATGTATGGAAGGTGGAACTTCTCAATCCACGCGTAAGCACGCATGGCGCGCGCGCGTGGACGGTCGAAAATGCTTGATGCACGCGTACGCGCACAGGGCGCGTACGCGTGGATGGTGCTCTGTTTTCAAAATTTTTCTATGTTTTTGCACCATTCCAAGCTTCTAAACATCTACCAAAACATCTTAGAACCTTATTTAACATACTAAACTATCAACTATACTCAACAAATCAACCAAACACATGAATTTAGACTAATCACTAATATGTACAAAAAGAGAAAATGAAAAGAATTTACCATGGTGGGGTGTCTCCCATCTAGCACTTTTGTTTATTGTCCTTAAGTTGGACTTATGGGGAGCTTCTCTCAAGGTGGCTTGTGCTTGTACTCATCTTGGAACTTCCACCAATGCTTGGACTTCCAATAAGCTCCATCATTCAAGATTAATATCTCCAAGTTTTGATGGAGTTCTTCACAAACCATGGGCTCCCAATGTTGATCCTCATGTGTTCCCGGATCCCATATTTTGTCTTCACACCCATCTCCAAGTTGATTATCATTAATCCATGTGGGTGGTGAGCAAGGTGAAAATTCTCAACAAAGTGACCAAACATCCTTCTAGACCCATGTACGCTAGTTATACACCAACTTTTGCTATCAAGCTTTGGACATGTGACCATAATGAACCTAGAATGATGCTTCCAACCACTAACCATCTCCTTTTTACTCTTAAAGCCACTAATTTTCCTAAGTTGACCATCCGTTTCAAGCAAACCATATTCAATGGGAATAATAAAGCTTGAGTATAAGGAATTTACCCACTTGAATGAGAGAGTGGATGGTGGTGGCTTGGGGAGAGGTATTTCCAATGTGCTAGTAAGCTCCACTCGCTTGTTTTCGTCCTTGTCTATATCCACCTCTTCATAAACTTCTTCATTCTCAATCCTTTGTTCATCAACTTCATCTAACTCTTCTCCATCACTCAAATCATAAATGGGAGGTTGAGAGAAATCTACCTCCACATCACTTTCAAATTCATTGGGAGAAGGTTCTTCAAATTCAAAGGATTCTTCACCAAGAAGGTTGGATGCATGATCTTCATCACCAAGGGAACTCAATTCTTGCTTTACTCCTTCCAAGTCTTCATATGGGATATGCCTTGGAGGTTGTGCACATTCCTCCTCAACATCAACTTCAATCTTCTTGGAGGGGTTTTCTATAACTCTAGGTTCCCATGGAAGTTCCGCATCTCCTAAGTCTTCAACCACTTCTTCCTTTTCTTCAATGATCATAGGTTCCTCCAATTGTTCTAACACAAAGTAGCATTCCTCCTTTTCCACCGAAGTTTTCAATCTCTCCTTTAAGCTATGCTCCTCTTTAGATCCTCCACATGTAGCCATGGGAGTTCCTTGAGTGTCCAAAAGTTGGGATGCTAGCCGATTTACCACATCATCCAAGGCGGTCATGAATTGTTGCACATCCCTTGTCATCTCCTCTTGTCCTTGAAGAAGAACACCGAGGGTTTCATCCATTAGAGATTGGGGTGGATGGGAGGGTTCATCATTTTGGAGAAAGGGTTCATTATAGGAAGGTGGTTCTTCTTGGTAAGGTGGTAGTGTGTATTGAGGTGGTTCTTGGGAGTAGTAATCTAGGAATTGTGGTTTCATGTATGGCTCATATGGTTCAAAAGGAGGTTGGTATGGTGGGTAAGGATCATGGTCATATGGAGGCGTTTGTTGAAAATAGGCTTGTGAGTGTGGTTGAGGTTCATGTTGAGGATATGACTCATAGGCATATGGTGGTGGTTCTTGAAAATCACAAGGAGATTCACCATAGCCATTGGATTGGTATGTATCATAGAATGGCTCTTCTTCATAGTGCATTGGTGGGGGTTGTTGCCATGAGGATTGATCATAAGCATATGGCTCTTCCCACCTTTGATTATCCCATCCTTGATACACAACTTCATTATAGTCCTCATCGCCTACAACATAGTTGTAATCACACTCATAGCCGAAGTGAGAATTCATGGTAGCAAGAGAAAGTAAAAACAAAAGCTAATAGAAAACAAGAGAAACAAAATTCTACAACTAGCAATTAAAGCAAAAAGCAAGATATTCACATTATTCACATATATACAATAACCAATAACATAACACCATTGCAATTTCCCGGCAACGGCGCCATTTTGATGATTAGATTTTTGACGGTTTAGAATTTCACAAATAAAATCTCGTCGAAGTATAGTTTCTAAACCAATCAATAATCCTTTCATACAAAAAGTTGTTTGTCACTAAAACAAACCCCTAAATTTATAAACCGAAGTATTCAAACCTCGGGTCGTTCTCCCTAGGAATTACAATAAAGTGTCTTGTTATTGGTTGTGAGTTATTTTGGGGTTTTTGGATAAGAAGTATGAAAAGTAAATGGCAATGAAAATAAACTAACAACTATAAAAGGCTCTTGGCAAGGTATGAAAATTAGAAGTCCTATCCTAGTTATCCTTCTCAACTGTGATGAGAATTGTTCATTGCTACCACTTAGTTAACCCTTACTAAATAAAGGAAAGTCAAGTTGATGAATTGACTTGAGCCACAAGTCCTAGCCAACTCCCAAGGAAAGACTAGCTTTAGTACACTCCAAACCAATTAGCAATCTCTCCAATTATCAATCAACAAAGGAATTAGATAACTCAAGAGTCACTAATTACTCTACCTAGGCCAAGAGGAACAAAAGCTACACTAAAATCCTACCAAGCATTTCATCAAACACTTGGAAGGCACATAAGAAAAGCATAGTAAATTGATAACAAGAAACCTAATCCTAATTCTAGAGAGAAGTGAGAGCTTCTCTCTCTAGAAACTACTTCTAAACTAATCCTAATATGTGTGAAATGAACTCATCTCCCTTTGCTCTTCAATCCTTGGCTTTAAATAGCAGTTTAGGCGCCAAAGTTGGTTGGAATTGGGCCCCACAACCCTTGAGAATTCGTTGGTCACGTTTTCATTAAAAAATCATAAACCAGCACCGATGCGTACACGCACAGCACGCGTACGCATCCATGGGGTGATTCGCAGGTGCGCGCAAACGCCAGGTGCGCACGCGCGTCCATGGGCGAGTTCAACTTCTTTGACTTTTCATGATTTCTCCACTTTGCATGCTTTTCCTCTTCACTCCTTTGATCCATTCCTAGCCTTTTCAATCTGAAATCACTAACAAACATATCAAGGCATCTAATGAAATCAAGGAGAATTAGATTTAGTTATTGTAAGACCTAAAAAGCATGTTTTCACTCTTAAGCACAATTAAGGGAGAAGTTATAAAACCATGCTATTTCAATGGATAAATGTGGGTAAAAGGTTATAAAATCCCCTAAAATCAATACAAGATAAACCCTACAAATGGGGTTTATCAGCATGTAGTGACTCAGCCAGGAGTTTTGCTTATCTCTGATAGGCATGCGACAATAAAGGCCGCAATGGAGCGGGATGGGTGTGGATGGGAACACAATGTTTACTATGTACGACATATTGCCTCCAACTTTGCAACCAGTTTCAAGAGTAAGGAAATCAAAAGACACCTGGTTAATGCCGTGTATTCGAAGACGCAAGAGCAGGCGCAGTACTATCTGGAGTTAATCAGTAGCAAGGATCCCGTAACATCTCCGCAGATGATGGTCTGGATCCGAGGGTTAGAGCCACCTAAATGGCTACAACACCATGATGACGGGCGACGATATGGTCACATGACGATCAATCTTTCTGAGTGTATCAACTCCGTCCTCAAGGGCACTAGAAATCTACCAATATGTGCAATTGTCAAGTCTACCTGCCATCGCTTGAATGAGTTATTCATCATCAAGGGTCGACAAGCACAAGCGCATATTGTATGCGGTCAGGTGTTCTCGCAGTTCCTGCAAAAAGCGATATTAGCGAACCGTGAGGGAATTTCTCAGATGCTAGTGACGTCGTACGACAGAGCTACTTCCATATTCACAGTCGATGAAATAGCATCTGTAGGGGTGCAGTCTCAGTTTCGGGTTTACCTTGAGCGTCGCAGGTGTGACTGTGGTTACTTCCAGGCATTACACTACCCTGTGCTCATGCTCTGGCCGCTTGCGCATATGCGAGACTGGACTGGCAACAATATGTCGAGGTGGTTTACCGGGTTGAGAACGTATTTTGGGTCTATGAAATGGAATTCCAGCCAATGCCGGATGAGGAGATGTGGCCCCCGTATGAAGGACAACATGTTCGTCCCAACCCCTTCTTACGGCGTACAATGGAAGGATGTCCGGCGTCTATGAGGATTCAGAATGAGATGGACGAGGTTAAGCCGGGACCAGGTAAGCGGTGTGGCCTTTGCAGGCAACCAGGACATACAAGGCGACACTGTCCGCATGTTTCTGCCACCTAAAAAGCCACCAATTTCATTTATTGTACTAAGTTAGTGCAGTATTTGAGCTTCGTTGTACTGAAAAATGTCAACTATTTGTTCTTGCTTTATTTAATGCTATTTATGTCTGTTGTTTATTTTACTGCATTGTTGTTGTTATTGAATAACCGTAAGAAAATGAGAAACCATCATTAGTAAAACTACATATGTATATCACATGAAGATAAGCAAGTAAAACAATACTTAATGGAAGCAACTAAAATAATACATAATGGAAACAATATATGTCGCGCCTGCGAGGACAACGTCAACTTGTGGATCATGCAATGCTTTAGGGGCAGACAAAAACCTCCTTGTTCTGTTGCAGTACCACCTATAGTAATTTTGGCTGGGATGCAATGTATCTGCATGATCAATCCGCAACCGGTATGCCTCAGTGCGATGGTTAGCCCATACCTCAAACCACGCGGATAGTTGCACCGGCCACCATCCGTCATCATTGCAGGCCAATTGCCAATAGAAGGTATCAATATTTATTGGAGGGTTTGGAGGTCTTTGCTTTCCCCCAAATTGATGCAACACCCTGTCAACATTAAGGATATCAATCCACCTGAAAAATATGAGAGGCACAACTGCCGTATAAAAATCTCCATGTGGGTGGCCGAAAAATTTAGCAGGAACTTTAGACAGAATTTGGGGCTCCAGTACGACTGCCAAACAAACTACACAGAAAAGGAATCCCGTCACTACAGGTATATATGCAGTTATTAAAAAAAAATTAATAACAACCACCACCTACCTCATCCACCTGCAGATTGTCCAACCTCAGATGGTGTCTCAGTAGACACTGCTCAACATAGTCATTTTGTCCCTTTTTTCCCACCCACCTAATGGACAACAACAACCTTAAAATAAATCTATTTCCAACCTCAAAGGATAACTGAAAAAGTCACAAAGTGAGAAGAATCATAACATAGCTCGTGGCTAAAGGAAAACTGTATGGTGTCATGACATTTGGTGCCCAGAAAGGTAATTTGTAGTATATCCACGACATAAGCAATGTATGACACCCAGCCATACCCTCAACATTGTAATCTGTTGCTAGGTACATAGCACGATATAACCAACAGAGCACGGCGCTACCCCAACTGTAGGTACGGATGGCATCATAATCAGCCAATAACGGCAGATATCGAACATGCACCGTGTTGTTGGCCTTGTCCGGAAGAAGCACGCCTCCCAATAAGTAAAGTATGTAACAACGTGCATACTGTATGAGGCTATTATCTTCTAAGTCAAGCGGCATCTGCTGAAGACGATTCCTGAGCCACCTCAACTTGATGTTGAATTTCGTTGTCCCTACGTGACCGGCGGGAACCTCACTTAGAAGTTCATGACACCATTCCCAAATATCTCTTTGGTGAAACTTGCTCCATGACCTCAAAGTACCACTGACAGGCTGACCATCAACAGGTAGACCTAACTTCATTACAACATCTTCTAGAGTGATGGTACACTCACCCCAAGGGAGGTGAAATGTGTGTGTCTCGGGTCGCCATCGTTCGACAAAGGCGCTAATAAGTGAATTGTCATACTCGAAGCGCTTTATCAAAAAAGCATGGTAAAATCCTGTCCATCTCAAATAAAGCTCAAGCCTCTGCCGCCTAATTTTCATGCTTGGATCTGCAGGATCTGACATAAAAACGTCGACGAGTGTGCCATGAGGAGTAAGAACACGTGTGGACTGCAATATAAGATAGCAAGAAAGAAAATAATTAAAAATACTATAACAAAATTTTTATATTGAAAAAATTAGTTCCAAGGACATTGCTAACAAGATCAATAAGCTTAACGACGTAAACTAACCTTATGGAGCAGATGTGCCGCTATGTGAAGTTCGTCCAACCAATTCAGGTTCTCCTCCACGTTAACCCCACCCCCACTCATGTTAAGTTAATTTTTTTTTCAAACACAGCACCACACAAACACCTCTTTCCAACTTTCTTTTACCACCCACATTTTTTATCACCCCCTTTTCCTTTGAACCATGCATGAGGTCCCTTCCCCAACACCCTTTTATAATTGTCTTAGCTTCCTTCCCAAGTGTCCCCTGCCACCCAACACAACCAATGCATGTGAGGTACGGATTCTTCTGCTTACTGCTTTGACCACCCACTTCGTGGGCACCACGCACGAAGATCTCCAATTCGTGGCCGCCGCCTGCGCAATGGAGCATTTCGCTGCCGCTGCCCTTGAGGTGGTCCACTTCGTGCGCGCCAGGCTTGGATGAGGCATTTCGTGGATGCCAGTCGCAAAATAGTGATACCTGCCAGTGTCAGTTCCATTTCGTTGCCTCCACCCATGAATTAAAGTGCAATCCCATTTCGCAAGCGCCCCCAAGAATTGGCCCTGCGCATTTGTGGAACAATTTGCTTTGGTGCGTATTTTCGGAATTAAAATTTTTTGAATATTTATTTATATAAAAAAGCCGAGAAGCCTCTGGCTCAAACGATTGATATCTATGTTATGAATGCGCGAATTGGAAAGCGAAAGGACGAGGGAGGAAGAACCAACCTCTGTTACTTGTTAGTATTGATGCAGAGGGAAATGGTGGCAAGGATCGTGAAATAATTATTTAAAGTAGAGAAAAAAAATTCTAAACGGCCTAACAACTTTTTTTTGAAAGACAATGAGGTTCTCAATCAAAAATATGTTTTTTGGTCTCTTATATTTATTTGTGTGAGATTGATTAGTTTTTCTATCAATATTTTATATATATATAAAAGAAAAAAGAAATAAGTTTACATGATATATTAAACTGTTAATTTATCCAATAAAAACTAACTAGAATTAACAACTTTTGTTTTGTTAGAAATTTCATTGCCTTTTAAGGATAATTATTAAGGTTATTTAGTTATTTTTTAATTATTTTTATTACTTTTTTTAAATATATTAAAAAGAAAAAAGAAATAAGTTTATATGATATATTAAACTGTTAATTTATCCAATAAAAATTAACTAGAATTAACAACTTTTGTTTTGTTAAAAATTTCGTTGTCCTTTAAGGCTCATCCTTAAACGCTCCTTGCTAAATATGGAGTGTTGCACACCTTGTGAATTCATTAAATTTGAATTCTTTATTTATTATATTTTATTTGAATGGTCTAAATTTAAAAAGGTAACCTGTTAATCAGGTTAATCATTTTTTTACAAGTTTTAGATTTTTTTTGTAAATATCAGATATTGGACTGAAGTTTAACATAAAAAAATAGTATATAAATATTAAAAACAACATGTCTGTACAAAAAAAAAACTTTTTGAACTTTAGAATTAAAATAAATAATGCATAAAAATAAGTTAAAAATTCATGTACTAAATCCAGAAAAAAAAGATATATTAGAATCTTGAAAAAAATAATATTAAATATATATTATGTATATAATATTAAAATTTAAATAAATTTTGTTTTGTGTGAAATATAATATTAAATATAAACACAATGATAAAAAATTGTGTTATATATATAATATTAAAATTTAAATAAATTTTGTTTTATGTGAAATAAAATTATAATATTAAATATAAAGACAATGATAAAAAATTTTGTGTGTATATATATATATATAAAATTTTATTTTGTGTGAAACAAAATTAAAACATTAAATATGAATAAAATGATAAAATTTTTTGTATTATATAAATTTAATTAAAAAGAACATATATACAACATAAAAAGCAAACAAACATATAATAATTTTATTTTGTTAAAAATAAAGTAGAAAAAGTTACCATTAAAAAGCATATAATGATATTAGTTAAAAATAAAGTAGAAAAAGTTACCATTAAAGACTTCAGTGTCTGTAATACTACTTGGTATATTAGAATTTTCAAAAGTTCTGTTTTCAATTTATTTTTTTTAAATAAAAAACTTAGCAAAAAATTTTTGCCTATTTTTATTATATTAGCTAAAAATAATATATTTTAATATTATTTTTTAAGATTATTAACATTAAATTTTGATATAATTTGAACAAAAAATTTTAATGCTTTATGTTTTAAATTTTTTTTAATAGAACAATAAAATTATTTAACACGTACATAAAAAAATTATTATTTTTATACATCTAAATATTCAAAAAATACAAATAAATTCTTTTAATAATACTTTAACAACTCATAAAAATTAATAAAATAAATAATTATAGATCAAAGTGATAGACAAAATATAAAATTGTGATAATAGTATTTGATAATAATTAAAGAGAAAATGAGAGGAAAACAAATAAAAAAGAAAAACAAGACAATATAACAATAGTAGTAAAATAATGTCA
>NC_029781.3:100678688-100704003 GCF_000817695.3 Arachis duranensis
AAATACTGTTTTTTTTTTTAACCAAAGACAGAGATAAGGAGACTCGAACCCGCGACTTCTCCCGCGACTTCTAAATCAGTATGGAAAACTATGCCGTTTTTAAGTTATAAATATTTATAAATAATTACTAGCAGTCTAGAATAGCAAGAGATAATTAGTCAGATTGGGTATATACAGAAATGGGATTTTTTTTTCCCAGTATTCCACACGTATGCTACTCCCTAAACCCTAAACTGCTAGCATACCTCAAAATTGCTAACAAACCGAACTTTCGAAAAACTAAGGCAGTTGAATAGTTGATAGTGGCAAGCACGAACTCGGATTTCATAAAACTGATGCCAAAATTCCTCCGACAAAGTCTATCCTTAATCAGTTTCAATCTGGAGTTTCCCTGTAAAATCAAGACGAAAGGATTACACAAGCAATCCAAAAGGTTTAAAGAAAGAAGAGGATAAAGGAAACTAAGTCCGTTATGTTTATAACGTGAATACAAGTTATAGATTTATTTACCACAAACCATTTTCCAAATCCTTCTGCCTGCCATGAGGAGTATGTAACAAACTATTTGCAGCTTGAAAAAAAAAATCACATGAACCAGTTTCTCCCTCCAAAGCATCCTTTATCTCAATAAGATTTTTAGTCGATCATATCTGCATTTTATTTTATGCCTTTCTTCAATTGTCATACTTATCTTCTCGGATGACTGCATAAAGACAGAGAAAAAATAAGCAAGGAAGGACACCACTGGAGGGAGAGGGAAAAAATAGGAAAAGAAGAAAACTAAAACCAGCAATCAATAAGGATGCTCATCTTCATCAAAGTGTTATACATACCTGTAAAGAACTAACATTCTGTATAATGCTATCAACACCTTCCTTGCATGAAGACATTATCTGTTGCATCTTGGGATCCTTGTTTATCAACAGAAGTACTGAAGCAACAGCATTCACCCTAACCAACCAGTTATTGGGATGTCGAGTGCAATTATCAGATATTGGCCACAAACTACTTTCAGCTACAGCTGATCCCATTGTCTTTAACACTAGATTCAGAAGTTTATGACACCGATCAAACAAGAAAAAGCAAGGTAGGAGATAGTAATGGACAGTGGTTAATTGAGTAGAAGATTTGCACTGCTCATCATAATCTTCTGGAAGGCACTGTGGGACAGTAAAAGACATAATGAGCTAAATTAGATTCCATTATTATGCTCAAAAGTTTTGACATACAGTTTTGAAGAGCTTGTACAAAAAAGGCAAGGGTCGAAGGAAATGGAAAACAGAGATAAAAACAAATTGCGAATCCCTATTAAATAGGATAAGATACCATATCAGTCAGTCATGTATTTCAAAGATCTAAAAATTTTGACTTTTAAAACAAAAATAAGAAGCAACAAAATAAGGCAAGTGGCAACATCAAGTGACAACATCATCATATAATGTTTGATGGTCACAGGATTTTCGACAGCTACTCACTTGTGCAGCATCAATCAGATATTGGGAAAGATAAGTGCCTAGTGTGATAATACTTTGTTCAGAAAGTCTCGTTGGCTTGGAATCAACTGTAACAATCATTCTTAGGAGACAACAACTGTTATCCAGAGGAGGCTTTAGCAGCTGTAATAAAAAACTGCTATCAGAACTGAGTGAGCAAATACAAAACACCAGGAAACCATCAAAGGATAATAGGTTCTTAAGTAACAAAAATCAGTGTCACACACATATTAGTGTGTCAACTTACTATATGATCAATTATGACTTTCTCTATAATATTTAGAACAAGATAATTGCCTCCAATTTGTGCCATATATGAGCAGAGAAGAGTTGTCATTGACTTAATCGTTTGACAGAATATGTCACTCTTCAAACCAGAAGAACCTTCTGCAAAAGAAAGAGCAACATTGTTGATGCCATAAGATTTTGAACATTAGTTAAAAGATTGATAAGCATAGCTAATTCAATTATATACTACTAGATGACTGAATTACATTTTATTTCAGTATGGAAGTCAACATAAGCTATCAAGCATTGTTATAAAAAGATGTCAGTAAGTAAACATTTTTCACATTACAATGACTTTGCTAGCACAAACAAAAAATGTAAAATGATATATATATAAAACTAGTTTTCATACGTTAAACAAGAATATATGTTATCAAACGTTTTAAGTGAGTCTGTAAACTACCAGGAGAAACTTTAAAATGCAGGACCAAGGTGATGAAGATACTCAAGTGATCTGCAATTTTTATATGCCCTTCCCTATAGGCTGAATGAAGAATCTCAATGATACGGAATAACACAGACGGATCTAGTTCAGGACCTGCAATAAGCAAAAGAACAGCAAGTATCATCATAAGCTTTGACCCGAATCCTACAAAAGTCGCAATGGCTACATTGCAAATTAAAGGATGTAGTGAAGAAAAGAAATGGAAAAAATAATTGTTCACAGTTGGATTTTAAAATAATAAGAAATTGACCCTAAGTTTTAAACAGGGTTGGTGAGCTTACTTAAGCAACAACAAGCTATTGACTTTAAAATAGGCAAGTCCAGATGAGAGAGATAGTAAAGGCAACACAAAGAGAGCTCTTGACATTCTCTAGGAAGCCTCACAAAAGAACCGCAGCATTTCTTTCCTGCATGATGAAAAAGCATTGTGATTGGAAGTTAATAACTGTGGGTAGTGTATTACTGGTACTGATGGCAACAGCATGTTTACCTTCTTCTCCTTGACATGTGCAATAAAAATTTTGCAACTTGTCTTGGATGTCATCATACATGCAAGCAAGTGATGAGTTTGAAAAAGCACGTTGTCCTATATGAAGTTGAAGACGCAAAGCAACCTAGAGCGAACACTTAACAGTTTAGGGCCAATAAGTACTAAATTGGAAATTTCGGATCATAAATGCCATTACTACAGCATAATTAATCTCTATAATTTTGTCAAACTCAAGGATGAGAACTCATTTTCAAAATAAAAATAACGATTACCTCAGAGCAGGCTGGGTGATTATCTCCAAGCTGGATCAGCAAAAGAGGTAGCTCCGCAATCCAAGCCATTAAAGATTCTTGAAGTTTTAAATTTTCTGGATTGCTTGTCTCCAGAGAAAGCATGGCTTGGATCTGGAATTCAACCAAAAATAAAAGAGCAATACTTTAGAGAGATGCGTAGAATTGCCAACACAAAGATTGTCCTTGACCCAAGAATTCCAAATATTTCTCTCCGAGATAGAGACAAGGCTAAACTTACAGGAGTTAGCATGTCTTCGATTGCAGATAGACAGGCCAATTTCAATAAGGAACCCGGTTTGCTTTCCCTGAATATATACGTAAATGCCTGCAAGTTCCCATGAATTCCAATTTACAATAGAACACATGCAAACCTTTTATAAAAATATTAAAGGAGAGAGAGGTTGGGGGTGGAGGGAGAGGGAGGAAACCTACACTTGCTGTTACACATGTCAGCAGCAAGGAAGATCAAGGGGGGAATGGGAAAATTACTCCTTTTCAAATTATGAAAAGGAGAGGCAAGAAGAAAATGAGGTCCAGGGAGTAGGAGGAACCAAGTTTAAAGGAGTTTGTTTGAGGTGTATAAATAGAAAAAGGAGGGAGTAATTGGGAGGTTAGGAAAAAAGTAGAGTAAGAATTGGGGAGAGAATTGGGCTCTCAAATGCAAATATCGTTTCTGTTATTTCTTATACATACGCTCATATACACTAACATAATACAATTCTTCACATATTTCTGTATTCCACCGTCTTCTATTTCTATTCTCTTCTACTAATTCCTACTGCATTTGTATACTGCTTCTACCATAATTGTGTTTTACATCCTGTTATATCTGGGAGCTTTACGCTTAAATACGCGGAGTTAAAAAAAAAGACTTAAACATGGTACAGGAAAATAGGAAATCATAGAATTTAAATATTGAGAAACTCACTGTATTCAATAAATTGCTTCCAACATAAAAAAAAATTGATCTTCAGAATTCTAGTAGAAAGTCAAACCTGAAGAAGACGAGTTGTCCAATAGCTTGCCCCACGTGAAACAAATTTTGGAATAAAAGGAAGGAGCTGAATCAAACGCTTTTCCGAGACAGCATTATCAGATCGTGCACCTTCACATACCTGCATGCTAACAATTTCAGTCAAATTCAGTTGTAGAATGACCACTTTTCAAATTCATGAAACTTAGAATTATGTATTGAACCTGCCCAAGCAGTGCATGTTCCATAAACTCAAGAAATTTCTCCAACAAATCAGGAGGAAGACAGATCCATTCATTTAATTCAAAGAATATTTTTGCAACAGCCATGTTCAAGTCAACCAATCTATTGTTATCCTGGAAATCACAGTAAAGGAAAGAGTTAGTTTATTTGAAATTACAATTCCTGCTCCTTCCCATCTTATGCCTCAAACGGAAGGGGATTACTATTAAAACACACACACACACACACACACACACACACACAGAATAATATATAGGGAGAAAGTCTACATTTAATTTTTAAACGTATTTGGCCCCAAATCCCTAAGAGACCAAATATGAGTTCTAACTTCATATGTTCAATGCATATACATACAGGAAGAGGAATTCAAAACTGCATCATTTAGTTTCTGAATTAGTACTCATGAAGTTAGAAGGCTAGAATGCGTCAATTATATACAAACATATATTCCTCAAAAAGCAGACCAGTTGGAAGTTGGAACATTAGACTGGCCTTATCAAAGAGAGGTAAGAAGAAACTAGTAAATCCAATAAATGAACAACTAACTTACCAAAAAAGCACTACTTTGACAAATTAAATCAGGTTTACACTGAATGGGTTAAAAAACAGGAAACTATCTATTCTGAATAATTTTATTCTCTTTAAACGCCAATTTGACAACTAGTCTCGTCCTGCCAAATCTGAGGAAAACAAATTAAAGAATGTATACCTTTTCTGAAAGATGATGAGCTGGACTGAGGGGGAAGAGAGGAAATAATTTCTTCAACAGTATAGAAGAGATTTTAACATCCCACATAGCCCCATTAGGTTCACCTTCCATACTTGGAGATTCTGAATCTTTATCAGCCCCATAAACAAATGACCTGATTATAAGATCTATGCCATGAAGAATAGATAGCATACAGCCAAAAGACTTTCCTTCAATACTTGCCATAGCAGTAATCGATGGAGTAAATTCCAGGAAACTATTTATTAATAATGGCGCTATATCCCTCAATTTCTTTATGATATGGGAAAAACCTACACAAAAATGTAATGCATAGAACAGAACAGTCAAAAATTATAACTAATACAAGGCCCAACAAAACCTTTTAGACATTGGAAACTAAGCAAACTGATGTAACGCCAGTTAATTATTATCCTTTCAAAATCTGAAATGCGGTTTCATACCATTGGGGCTCCTAGGCATGTCATCATGAAAAGCATGCAATAATATTCGACCATTCTCATTCTGTTAAAAGAGAACACATCATAAATGAATTGGTAAAGCAAAAAAGCCAAAAATGACTCGCAAGAAACAAAGGCTGCATAAATCACAGCAAGAAAAACAAAGCAAGTAATTTGAGGAGTTTTTCCAAAAAGGTACCCACCAGCATCTGAAAAGCCAAGAATTTAGGATGTGTTTTGTTGTGATTTTTGTAGTAAAAAATTACCCTTTTCCATATTTGTGAAATTTTTGGAAAATAATCCAAATCTCAAAAAGAAGGAAGAAAATATTTTCATCTTTTCTATAGAAATTGGTAAGAGTAGCTTCTGAGAAAAATAAGATTTTACATTTACAATCGTATAAAACGGTTAAGTTGTAAAATGATCTTTTTAAGAATACGAAACAAACATATCACCCATGATACTCAGTTCATTTTAACAAATTTCAAGCTAGTAATATGTATCGTGATATGTGTAAAGATTGCATCAAAATGTACCACACTTTCAGAGTTGTCGATTCCAGTCGCATGTAATTTAATCAGTTAAAGAATAAAGTTGCAAGGAGAAAATGTCACGGATAGAGAAGAATTGCAAAAATGCCAAAAAGGTTTATGCCACATATAGATTAATACTAAAGCTCAGAAGCTTAGAAACAAGAATGATGCATTTACAATGTCATAGTTCATCCATGTCAAAAGGAATAGCCAGCATATTCACAGCATACAAGATACCTTATTAACCAAATTAGTTTCTCCTTTATTCCATGGCAAGAGTGACAAGCAGCGGATCAATCCAGCAAGGGCATCCTTTAGTTTTCCTCTGTCCTGGGAAAAGTACTGGTTCTTCCTTAGAATATCCTCATAATTCTGAAAAATCTGTTAACCATGACCAAGGTAACGTAAATTCTATGCCCCCATAATCCAGAAATAGGACAAAGACAATAACAAAATCAAATTCAGGAAAGGTTTGAACGAAAAAAGTACAAGAGTCAATAGGTAAATAAAACTGGAAAGGAATTAGATAAAGAGGTTATATTACAAAATCTAATTATTATAAGCCAAAGGAAGTACAAATGCAATGTAGTGTGCATTCTACAACCAATAAGAAAATTGTGGTGATGCTATCTTAAGCCAATTTCACAGTTTTTGCCAGCCGAATATGTCCAAATTCAATTAAAAGAACACTATGAATAATAAAAAAATTAGAATATGTTGAAAATAAAAGGAAATAAACACCAAAAATATTTTAATCTTTTGGCAGATTTGAGATCTAGCCACTAAACGAATTTCGATCAAATGACATGACATATTGAAGCATTAACTTATGTTTCTATTACTACTATATATTTATATTATACTATAATAATGGATGCTTCTTAAAACAAAATACATCCATATGAATCTCGTGTCAATCCCAGCATACTGTTAAAGAAATTTATTAATGATATACCTTTTCTGCAAAAGAAGCAAAGGAAGGAGGATAAAACAGGAGGACGAGGTCTAAGAAATCAAATGCCATGATCCGAATGTCAAATGAAAAATGTGTCATAGCATTAAAAATGTAAGCCATCAACAAAGAAACGATCAGCTCTTGATTATCCTACAAAACACCAAAAGAACCAAAGTATAAAATAAGGTGAATGCAATTCAAAAGACAGTAATATTTCATGTAATAAACTAATGACAATTCAGGAGAAAATTAATTTATCAAACAAATTAGACAGTACCTCTTTACACCCAGGTAAAATCACTGATTTAAAAAGATCATACAAAGTTTTTCGGACCACCTTATCATCATCACCAATACGCTCACGAAGTTTTTCAATGGCAGCATACTTATGCAACTTCATCTCTGTTGGAAACTTATTGAATAAATCCTTAATACCCACCAATGCATCTGTATTTTAAGGGGGAAGTAGAATATTAATATCAGTACATGAGAGCTACACAACCTAAACGAATATTCAAACATGGTCAAAGGAAACGGGCTCAAGGTTATTTTCAGAGGTTGAAGAAGTATACAGTATATTCGAAGGAGGATCGCCATCTCAAAGAGATAGTCAGTGTAACTTTTATAGGTTGAGTATCCAAAAATACAAAATAAACTGCCATCTTAATTTTCATTTTGGCAGGCGGTGGAATAATTGTAAATACAGTTACAGTGATTCAGGCTGATTTCATTTGAGGCTTAAAGCCTTAACCCAAACCAAACTCAACTTAGTTGATACTTGGATTTTAAAAACAACCATACCACGGGAACTTGGAAGTGACCATACCAATCCTATCAATGATTCTGGTTCAGGGTCCAGTTATAACTTCAATGTTCTTAGTTCATTCAATCTGTAACACTAGTCTATTACTCATAATAACACAATACACCTTACGATTGTGTAATTCATAGAATTATCCAAGTAGTTCATACAAAAGTCACGTTATCTGTTCTCCAAGGTGCAATATGCATTCGGCAGAGATTATTAAAACACATATCAAATGAGAAACATACCTCTCCGAACTTTGGCATTGTGATGAGATGTTTGCTGAAGTAGCTCTTTCAGAGTTAAACCTTTCTTGTTCACCGCTAAGCCGGCTTTATCCGCCGCTACACTCTGCTCCGGAAGAACAATCGCTTTAGATTTTATTTCCGTGTTCGTTGCATTCTTAGGCGGCGGCAGCTTCTTCCCAATCTTCCGCCGTATTTTCTTGAAGTCCACACCACGATGTTTCTTCGAGTTCGCTTTGGAACGAGTCATCTTAGGCTATTAACAAAGCAGAAGAAGAATCGAAACTAGTTCAGAAAACAGTTATGGAAGCTCAATGCATTCAGTTTCAGGTTTCAGCAGCAAACACCGTTCACCACTTCGCGCGACGACACAACAACGGAGGAGGAAGGTGATTATCAGCTAGGTATTTTATTTCAGCATTAGGACTAAAACGGCGCCGTTTTTAATCAAGTGACGGAGGGAAGTGATAAGTAATTGGGCCTAATGGGCTATTGAGCCCATAAGGATGGCCCATTAAGCCCAATCCTAGGTGTACGAAAGTACTACCGGAGAAGGATCCATGTTTTCTTTGTTGGGATGTGAAGCTCTGAAGACTGCGCAAATGCAACAGAGTCAGCAAGCCCCACCACACTCGACCTCTACTCCTCCTCCTGCTCCTCCGTCGTCCACTGGTGGCTCAGCGGCTGAGGCTCCGCCGAAGCAGGTGGCGCTCGCGATGGACAAGCTCGGAGAAGCCGAACGCATCATTGCCGACATCAGGATCGGCGCCGACCGAGTCCTCGAAGCTCTATTCGTCGCCGCCTCACAGCCTCACCACGGCACCAAGCCTCTTCAGCTCTTCCTCAAAGAAGATGCTTGTATGCGCCGCTACCTTCAGGACCTTCGATCCCTTGGTACTTATTTTGTTTTCCTTCTCCGTTTACTGCATTTTATTGAATCTTCGTTCCTTGCTATCTGGATTAGGGTTTTAGGAGTTTAGGATTTTAGGTTCTGCGTGATTTTTGTTCCTGAGCTTGCACGTGAGAGATTTAAGCTTGATTTTGATTTTGTTAGGGAAGGAGCTGGAGGAATCTGGAGTTCTCAGTGAATCAGTTCGGTCGCGAAAGGATTTTTGGGGATTGCATATGCCGCTGGTTTGTCCTGATGGTGCTATGGTTGCTTACGCTTGGAAACGACAGCTTGCAGGGCAAGCCGGTGCTTCCGCCGTGGACAGGACTAGGTTTGTTTTTATTTCTGCTGTAGAGAGGAATTTAATCTTTTGTAGTTCAGTTGGACGAATAATATGGAAAAGGAATGGAGTGAAAATCAATGGAATCAACCATCTAGTGTTTTGTTTTGAATTTTGTTGCATTATGTTAGAAAGAGAGAAAAGATTGAAGTAAATGCAGGGAATGATTGATTCATGCATACTCTAAGATAATGTGTGCAGTTTCAGTACAATTCAGCTTGACTAAGACACTAACTTTACTTTGTATTTTTATCCTTCCTCCCAGGGTTCTGTACAACATTTTATTGATTTTCTTCTTCAACTAGTGGAAGATAAATTAGCTTCTAATGTCTTCTTTATTCTGTTTTTTGTGTGTATTATGATTTATAATTATCGTACTCTTTTCCCAGTGCTGCTAACTCATGCTACATTGGCTGCTTACTTTGACTTTTGAATGACTTCAGGTTAGCTCTCAAGGCCTTCACTGATCAGAAGAGGCGTTTCTTCCCTCATCTTGATTATGGTCTTGAAACTAATGAATCAGCCTTGAAAAAACGTTGTGGATCAGTAGAAAGTACAGTGGATCCGAAGGAAGAAAGTAGTTTTCTTAAGATCCTGCCAGATGTTCTGAAATCAGTAGAAAAGGAAGTACCAAACTTGAAAATTTCAACTTTTGAGCGATTGGACTGGTTAAAAAGAGCTTCCACACTTACTTCTTCTACAAATGAGAATTCTTTGGAACATAATTATCCTGGTTCTAACAAGCTAAGGTTAGGATCACTGGGCAATGTTGCTGCTGAGAAAATTGCGGTGATCGAGATGTTGGTGCCATCAACATTCAGAGTTGTTATTGCCTTGCATCCTGCTGGTTCTACTGATCCTGATGCCGTTGCATTCTTTGCTCCAGAGGAGGTATACTAAGTAACAGTACTGTGACACTAATCAATATGACTTAAATAATGTTTAATGAAATTTTTGCATCCATGAATTCCAGTGTTGTGTCATTGCTTTAAGACCATGTTTATTTAAAACTGTACAACTTTTACAGAGCGGAAGCTATGTGCATGCCAGGGGGTTTTCAGTGCATCATGTATTTAGACATATCACGGTAATGATCTTTGTTGCTAACCAGTTCATGCATCCGTTTAACAACTCCTTGAAGTCATTCTTATTTTAGGTTTTTTGGTCTTCCATTGTAGGATTATGCAGCTACAGCTCTGCAATATTTTCTTGGGAACCAAGTTGAAGCGTCTCTGTATTGTCTTTTGGTATGGAAACTATTCTGCTTTTACAAATAATGAAATGCTTATTTTGGTTAGAAGCTGTTCATTCCTGCATGGTATAATTTGCTTTCTACCTTTTTTGTTGTAGCACTGGATTTGCAGCTACCAGACTCTGTTTTCAAGACCATGCAGGTTTCATTTGCATTTTCCAGAACATCTAGTTTTTCATATCTTGGTGTAGAATTACAAGCCTTTTGTTTTTGTTTTTTTTTCTTCTGGTGCAGCAAATGTTCCCGGCTACTTGCGGCAGATAAACAATCAGCTTTTCTGCTGCCTCCAGTGCTCCGTCCTTATTGGCAGTTTTCCTTATCAAAAATTTTGTCAACAATTTCCTCAAAAGACCATACTTCAGATATCACTCCTGCTTATCATGTTGGCTGCTTCTCCGAGGAATTATGATTGTGTACAGCATTGATTTAGGTAAGCTCAGCCCAATTATATTTGAAGCTACAAAGAGTAAGAGCTCCAATTTCATTGTTGTATTTCTATTTATTTTTTTAAAAATCTTTTAGATTCTGATCTTCAGGAAGCTGATCAGTGCTTGGCATATTGTATGAGCATCAAACGAGCAACAGCACCTATGAATCTATATCATATTAATTTAAAGACTAGGAATTTTTGGATCCAGAAATTTCCTAACCAGTTTGATCATTACCTCACGCAACCGGTTAGTACAAGACAGTTATGACCTTCATGAGTGCACGATGGAAATGCCAGCTGATTTTTCATTTTGGAAGTTCTTTTAGCTTAAGAAAATTATTACACTGTACGTTTAGGAATATATATATCTGCTTTAAGAATCATACTTCCTACTCTCCTGTCAAAAAAAGAAAAAAAAAAAAAGAATCATACTTCCTACTCAACTCTTACCTGCTCTGCATGTACTAGTTTCTCCGTCCAAAGATAAAGTTTAAGGGGGGCCAGTCTTTAGGATTGAACCGCTTGTACAGTTATATTGTGATGGATGCTATAAACATTCTTGTATAAGTCGATGATGTACTGGTTCTCTAAAGCCATCGCAGCAGAGCTTCATAGTTGTACACTACTACAAAATTAGCTTTTCTTTATTACATATTTCATCGTAGGAGTTGAATTAATTGTAATTAGTGAAAATTTTTCAAGTTTTGCTGCTTTAAGAACAGTTGCTATTGCCAAGTACTGTAAAATCATTGTTCGTAGATGTGGATTTTATGTTTATGTAGAATTTATTGCCGTTATACTTTTTTTTTCCCATGGTATCCTTCAATCCGACAGGCCATAATCCGTTACAGTACTGAACTCTATTTAAGGGTTTGTCGCTGGCCAATGGGTTGCTCTATGCATAAGGTGGGATTCGAACTTCCGACACTTACTTAAGCGGACTAGTGAGCTAACCACTAGATTAATCTAACTTGGTTTATTGCCGTTATACTTTATCATAGGTGTCTCAGTACTGGGTCGAAATCGAGTATTATTGTGTAATGCTTGAGGACAATACAATTGTAGAATAAATTTTTTGTTGGAAACAAGGAAAACCGCCCGGACCAAAACCCAACCTGACACCAAAACAACAATTCCTAGCTCTGACTATCCCAAGACTAGTTCCTTCCCTTTGGAAATTAAAACCCATTAACATTCCACAGAAAGAAAATAGCGAGAGAAATGGAACCAAGGAAGCTAAACTCTAGAACCTACCCCGCAGCCCATGTGACTGCCATATCTAATTAGTCTTCTTCAAGCTCAATGGTGGTGGTTTCTTCTTGCTATACTACGCACACAGGCTTACAAAAAATTGCCTTTTTCCAGGGAGTGAATTACTGGTCACGAAAAAATGTAATAAAGAAATATATTTAGTAGATTGTAGCAGAGACCAATCCTGCTTGTTCAATATGGGCAAAACTGATAACAAATGTTTGTATCTTATATTCGGTCAGCATATTCAATGAATCTTCCTGTGGTTCTCGGTTATGCAATTCATCGGATATAAGGATAAGTCAGAAACCAGCCACAGGATAAAGACGAATAAGTAAAGAGATCGAAGATAGATTCTAACGAGGAACCTGGGATTTTCTTGCTTGTCCGTTATAAATAGTCAATTTTCAGAATGGCAAGTGTTGCCTAGTTTGAAAGATCTGAAAGCCCCAAGTTGTACAAAATTATGTCATGCAAGTTATTGACCATGCATCCCTAATAAATAAGCTTTAGCTCTTTGGATAATTTTACCAAAGAAAAATAATACCATAGTGATCTATTAACTTTCCGACAATTGACTTAATTGATAAATTTGCATAATTGTCAAAAGTAACACTGATGGTGATTCGTGCGAAACAGCTGGGTACTTCAAAAGAATAAGAAATGGAGAAATGATAGTGTGATTGGTACTCGGTGCATCCAAAAGGATTGAAATTGAATTCCGACAAGATCGATGATGAATTCCACACAGAAACAAAAAGATAATTAGATAAAATAAATCAATAATTGCGTTCATTGATATATCTGTTATTCACCCAATTCATAAAATACGCACAGATAAAATTTGTCACGAGCAGGACTGATAAGCCAGCTGTCGACATGCGTGGCGCAAGCCGCAAGGTAATTAGTGTACAATAGAGATATTTGTTAATTAAAATTAAATGATAATTAAATTAATTAATTATTATTATTTATTTTTAATTTCAAATTCAATTCAAATAAACAATATATTGTATATATTGTACACTAATTATATTGGCTCTCCATACTTCTCCTTAAAATATTTAGCAACTATTTTTTCCCTTTAATTTTATGAGATTGAAATGCAAAATTTTATTTCAAAAGAATAATTTCTAAACTAATTGAGCTAATTAAATATGATGAACAACATCAACTTTTGCCTAGCTAAGAAAAACTCATGGTATGATCATGATAGGAAATTGTTATTTATTAATTGAAGCATATATCTCATGTACATGTACACACAATAATATTTTTTAGTTAGTTTCACTAATAGAACAGAATCAAGTGATAGTTCACGTTCTCCTACACCATGTTCATGTTCGTTAGGGAACTTGTATGTGTGGCATCTGAGTCTGGTGTATAATGATTTGAAGGGTTCCCAGTTCCCTTCTCATGAATTGACAGCTCCATGACGCTGCAATGAATTGAAGCTATGCCAATGCCACGTGAAATTAAAATCAGTAATCAATAATTAATAATAATCCACATCGAATACCAACATACTTGGCTGGCTTCTGTGCAAGCAAGCAAGGAGAGAGGGAACAAAGGGGCCCACAAAACTCTATATACTTATTGAACAATTTTATAATGTCTTTTATTTAGTATCTAATTTTTGTTTAATTTATTTTTTATAATAATTTTTAAATATTTAAATTTTTTAATTTTTATATTTTAAATTTAAATTAGTTATTTAATATTTTTTAGTAATTAAACAATAACTTGTAAATTACGTAATAAAGTGAATTTTATAGTGCTTATCAATTGTTGCTTAATTTTTGTCTAACTTATTTTTTGTGGTAAGTTTCAAATTTTTTAAAATAATTTATTTTTATATCTTTTAAATTAAATATTAATTTTTAATCATTTTTAATAGATAAACACTACATTTTAGACATCATAACATTCACCTCGTAATAAATCCTGTACTTAATATTCATTTGATAATGAGTTCAAATCTCTCCACATTATGTGTACATGGAGTTAAACACCAAAGTAGTTCCTAAGATTCACAAAATGCACCGATTTAGTCCCTAACTTTTCAATTACACTATTTATGTCCTTGACTTTGGAAAAAACGCACCTAATAAGTCCCTTCCCCCTTTTCCATCGAAACTCCTTCCCGGCAGTAATGATGTGGCAATTTTTTGCCATGCTAGAGCAACTAACAGTTACATGACGTGGCCATCAAAAGTTTGTAACCCAATGTGGTCCCTGAGCTCCTTTTTAACCTTAACTGCTTATAAAGGAGCGTATGACTTTTTCTTCTTTTTCTTCTTCCCTGTTTGTTTCATTGTGCTGGGTTTAACCATGGTTGGACGTGCAAATGAGGTAGACGGGGTTCTATTCGATCGATGACAAGGACGCCTAGTCGCAGCAGAGCCTCACGAGTGCCAAAGCACTGTGGGTGTGGAAAGCGCCCTGTGCTCCGATGGTCTGGAACGGAGACTCACCCAAACAAGCCGTTCTTCGGATGTTCGAATTATAATGTGAGTTTGAGTCTAAGAGATGTTGTTTCTGTTTTTTACTGCTCACAGTGTAGTAGAAAACGGTGGTGTGGATTTTTCCTATGGGCAGACGTTGTAGAAGATGATAATGACAATTTTGAAGAAGCTGCAGCATATAACAATGAAGAAATGAGCGTGAGTCTTGCTTTGAGGATTGGCAATTTGGAGACTGAATTAAAGAGCCAGAAATATGTAATACAAATGTTAGGATTGTTGGTTTTTTTTTCTGCTAGTTGTTGTACTAGTTGTGATTGAAAAAATGTATCAAGTGTGTATTGTTTTTGAATGAATGGGCAATCTTTGGATTATTGGTGTGGTCTGTGTAAATAGTTTACAAAGATAATAACGAAACTGAATAAATAGAACAGAACAAGTAAATTGATAAAACCATATTTTGATTATAACTAAGATATTGTCAAACACTGTCAATGGAGTAGCACCTGATAAACACCATAATACAGCACCAAAAAAGAATACAATAAGAGCTCCAAGTTTAAAGGTTTATAACTACCAAAAGTAAAAGTTAACCATTACAGTCTAGTTATGTGCTAGAATAACCATAAAAAATAAGGAAACAACTAGTGCCCAAATTTCATATGTAATGAATCAGACTTCAGTAGCCACAGCATCCAATTACTTAGTGGTTTTTTTTCTTGGTGGTTTAAACCCTGGAGTTGGAACAAACTTCAAAAAATTTGCCAACCTAAAAGACGTTGCTGCACTTGCTCCTTGCATGGGATCAACAGAAGCAGTTACTGGTGATGGTGAGTTCCTCCTTTTGGTTAGTAACTTATCTGGCCTTGTTGTTGGTGGTAGTGGTGGGGCCTGAGAAAAATTAGGAAACTAGTGTGAAAAATGAGCAATTAAAAAAATGTCAGAAACCATTATATACCATACATGTACCTTATCTTGTGTAACACCATAATTTGGTTGGGATAAGTCAATCTCAGTGGCAACCGGTGGTGGTGGAAGGTTGTCTGTAACCTCTACTTGAGCATGATTCTGGACAACTACACCAGGAGGAGCTTCATCTACTTGTGGTGCCACATTGGTGGTGTTCATAGCTTCAGCTGCAGGTGTACTCTCAGTTGGGACAGTTTTGGATTTGGTTACCGCAGCGGCAAGCTTATCGGCTCTTTTTTTTTTTTTTACATCTCCTCTTGGTGTGGCCCTTTATTCCACAGTATGTGCATGTGAACGGCTTCAGCTGTCTCTTAGAGTAACGGTTCCCTTAGGTTTCTTGTTTTCATTAGTACCCTCATCAGCATCCTTTCATCTCTTGGTTGTTAGTTTTCCAGGTTTACGTTTAATGTTAGGAGCTTAGGGCTGATTGTAGACTGATTTTTTCCATAGGAATTGGCCTGGGAAAAATTGATGTGATGTTCATATGTCTTCCTGTATAAGTCCATGGTGACCAAGGGATGACAGAAGTCCTCGGATCTATTGTTCACACATGCAAGAGCAGCACAAGCATGAACACAAGAAATGCCTATAGTGAATAAACCAAGAAATAATCACCTCCACAACAGCCAATATAATCAATGAAGTAAAGCGATTTATAATGAAGAAGAGAATAAAGTTGGTGCAAATAGGATAAAATATCACCTGTTAACATCCAGAATTGGCAGGTGCAAAGTCTCTTACCTAAATCGACAACCATGTTAGTTGGGCGTCCATGGACCTCAAATTTTTCATATTCTTCATCTCCAGTCCATATAGGAACCCAATTCTTTGATTTCTTGCAAACCTTTTCCAATTGGCTCTGAATAACAGGAGGTAGTTTTCCCACATGGTTGTTCAACTTTACTTTATTATTTGCAATTGATCGCATAACAAACATCCTTACCTCTTCAAGCAATATGATGATTGGCTTGCTCCTAGCCTCCATGATTCGTGCATTAAACACCTCACAGGCATTGTTGCAAATATTATCCAGCTTTGGCCTGTGGTTAAATTGAGACTTTGTCCATAAATGCCTTGGCCACTTGTTTAGGTATGTCCATGCCTCCTCATTGACCCTCTTTATTTTGTCCATGTTATCAATAAACTCTTGAAATGTGGTTGACTTAGCAGCATCCCAGAGGAGTCTCCTCAGCTCAAGATCTTTTCACTGTTTGTTAAAATTTTGCCATAGGTGCCATACACAGAAATGATGATAAACCTGTGGCATGACCTCTTCTACAGCAGAAATCAATTCCTGTTTATGACAAACACATGTAGCAGAAACCAAACTACTTAAGTAGGATCAACCAGTATGAAATATTCACATAATCAAGCAATATCCATGTCTTAAGGAACTACTTATCATAGAATGAACCAATCTCATACAGTACTATATAATCCAAACTAATTAAGTAGGATCAACCACTTCCACAT
Source organism: Arachis duranensis (assembly GCF_000817695.3). NCBI lineage: Eukaryota > Viridiplantae > Streptophyta > Magnoliopsida > Fabales > Fabaceae > Arachis > Arachis duranensis. The sequence goes on from NC_029781.3 coordinate 100,695,685, forward strand.
ATTTATGCAAACTTCAGTAAATTTATGTTAAATGGAGAATCATATAGTTTATAAAGTCCAAATAGGATCAACCAGTATGAAATATTCACACAATCAACCAATATCCAAGAATAAACCAACTACTTATAATAGAATGAACCAATCTCATACAATATCATGTAGTCCAGAAAATGAACAATTTAACACATGTGTAACTAAATGAATAACACAACAAGTTATATTTAGAATTTGGTTACCTTCTGCATGCCAGAAATGAAACACCATCTGTTTGCCTTATAGTCTCCTAAATTATCGTGGAGTAGCTCAAGAAACCACTTCCAGTTCTCCTTATTTTCAACATTGACTATAGCCCAGGCAATCACATATATGTGATGATTTGCATCTTGGGCTACAGCTGATAATATCTGGCCTTCAATCTGTGTCTTCAAAAATGCACCATCGAGTCCAATTAATGGGCGGCACCTTGATCAGAACCCGTTCTTGCAACCACTCAAGCAAACGTACATTTTTTTTAAAAATGACTTGTTCATCAAGCAATGGAATCACCCCAATTTTTACAGGGGATCCGGGATTCGTTTTTAGAAGCGTTTCAGCATAATCCCTTAACAAGGCATACTGTGCCTTCTCATCGCCATAAACAACATTCCTTGCATCAGCTAAGGCTCTAGCTATTGAGTTTCTATGCAGAATTAGATCACATTTCGACCTAAAGTACACTGCAGCCTCACATTGCTTGAAATTAGGATACTTTCTAACCCCTTTATCTGCCAGCAACAGTTCTCATGATCTCTTGAAGCATACACAACCCATGAGCACTCTTCCACTTGACAAACTGCCCTACACCTGATATTATCATTCTTAACGAACTTAATCCCCCTTCCCTCCTGAATGGTAAAATCTCTCACAGCCTTCCTGAATTCTTGTTTGGTATTGAACTTCATGTCCACTTGAAGTTGCAGCTCACCAAACCTCTAGCCCCCTTAGAAGATGGGAAATTCATCTGAATCTCCATCAGATTCCAGCTCCTTCTCAGAATTAGGGGGAGTTTTCATCTCCTCCGAGTGTCAAGAGTTGGCTCCATCAGATTCTACACCAAGGTCGAGAGCTTCATACCAAATTCCTTCACCTGGATTTTCTACGAAACCTAGGTCCACCTCTACATCTGATAAATCCTCAACTATTGCATCATCATCTTGCATTATATTATCTTTTCATATCTTCTCCTTCCCTTTAGCCATGCCTGCCTTCTTTTGAACCTTTTTGACCTCTTTTCTAATTGATTTTGAAACTCTTGCAACCAATTCTTCATCATTGCTAAAGCTGGCCTCTTGCACTGGGACATAAGATGTATTCTCTGAGCTGCCATCATCACTTGTTGATTCATTGACAATTAAATCTACATGAAGAGGTTGCTTGTCTTTGTTAGTACTCCTCCCCTTTGCCTGAGATCTTGTTATTCTTTTAGGTGGTTTAAATTTGGGTTTGGGTTTGAAAGTGAAGTTGGACTTGGACTTTGATTGAGTTTTGTTGGGCTTCAGAAGGTTCTTGGGTTTTGGAGTTGGCTTGTGATTATACTTTGGAGTTATCAGGTTCATCCATGGGGTTGGGCTCTTCATTGGTAGGATTTGTAGTGAGGGGGTCAGCAGCATGATGGTTTGGATTGAAAGTTGCAGTAGAAGAAATTGTGTTTGCAGTTGAGAGGTTTGGAGTTGAGTTTGTAGTTGATTTGTCATCTGGGATTTGATTTGAGCTATCCACAGGTGTTTCCTTGTTAGTCTGTAAATCACCATGGAAAACCTCTTCTGCTTCATAATCAAGTAACATCACAACCCCTTTTCCATCCATCAGTTCAGGTGTGGAAACTCCATGTTTAAAATACACATCAACTACTTCATCATTCCTCTCTGCATGGAAGCACATCTCCTTAGTTCATCATCACTGGTCAGAACTGTCAGTCCCACCTCCAAGCTCCTTCCGGGAACCAGCCACCAGCACTCAACTATCTTGTCATACCCCAACTCCTTGAAATAGTTTCTCACGAAAAAACATCTAGGGTATCCTCATCTAAATCCCCTAAACAACTTCTATTGTTAGGTGAGTAAAGCAATTTTCCATCATCATTCTTCTTAAACGTCCCACCATGGTGGAACATGATATCAAGCAATTTTTTCATCTACAGTGAAAAACAGGTATAACAATTTATCTAACATATGCTACTGATAATAAAATCAACAAACTACAGTACAAAATAATCCAATATTATTTAAAAACAGATACTTCATCACATTGCCATTATAAAAACACCCTCATTTCCTGTGTGAAAACAGAACATTCACAAAATTCAAACCCACACCATCCAATACCCTAAACCCTACCTACTAATATAGCATTCAATGATTTTTTCATCAACCAACACAAAATTTCCAACTCAAACTCACAACAATGGATACCTTAACACTATAAAAGATAAATAAAAAATATTTTATTCACTGCATGCCTACCTCTGTGTCAGGGGATTCATGAGGAAACTTTGCTCCTTCCTTCTCCGATTTTGAACGACCGATGAGCACGTTTTGACCCTTTCTAATTTGCGTCACCACAAAAATCTCAGCAGTACTTGCGAAACCCAAGGTATGGAGCTTTCAGTTCGAACGTGATGAAGAAGATGAAGTGGCGAAATAATCTCTTTGAATATGGGGGTTATAAGTTTTGGTAACTCCTTCGTTCTTGAAGCGGCATCATTTTCATTATTTAGCGCCAAATTCTAATACGACGCTATTTTTCATAGTCCAGCATGGCAAAAAATTGTCACATCATTATCGTTGGGAAGGAGTTTCGACGAAAAACGGAGAAGGGACTGACTAGATACATTTTTTTAATTGAAAAGTCAGAAATTAAATCAGTGTATTTTGTGAATCTCAAAGACTACTTTATTATTTAACTGTACATGATCACAAAACGGGGAGTGAGGAATCCATTACGTTACTGTCGCTGAGAGTGACTAAGACACGGTGTTACCAAAATACCAACTACGTTGTCACACTAGTAAAAGTAGATTTTGGTCAAAAGATTTTCACATTTGAATGTTCTTATTAACATATGGTGTAAGGAATATGCGACGCGTGTCCAATATATTTTAGTGTTAATAGTTTCTTCGTATCAAGTTCATTGAACAATTCATTTTCATTGATATTTTTCAGTTTATGGCAAATTAAATGGAAATTAGTGGCAGAGAAAAAAAATTTGTATACAAGTAAATGTAAATGACGTAGAGGATTAGCTGGGTTCTTTTTTTAGTTGAGGTTAAGTCAACTATACAATTAATATTACGCATAATAGTTTTGTTGGACTCTATAAATTTTATGTACTTGCGGATAAGGGTTTTACTACAAATTGGAGCACCGAAACGATCATTTTATTTCGTCACCAAACTTCATTACATTGAAACCGAACAAATAACGCAAATATTCTCACCCTTAGATAAATAGGAAAATATGTATAAAAAAATAAGGTTTTTAATTCTAAAAATTATTTTTGTTCATATTTAACCGAGAAAAAAGATGCTCTTATATTTTTATTGCGGTTGCAAAGTATCAAAAGCTATTATGCATAGACACTAATACAAAAAAAATGCTCTTAAATTTTTGTTGCGGTAGTATCAAAAGCTATTATGCATAGACACTAATACAAAGTACCATATTAGATATATGAAAACACAAATTTAAAATTTTATAAGACATTTAACACAAAAAACATTCATTTAGAACAAATATCAATAAATATTGTATCCAAAATATGATCGACAATACCCAACAAATCAAGAAAGTGTCCGCAACAGTAGTTCAAAAGCGACACCATCAAAGAGTATGTTAACAATATACTTGTTTCTGTGTGCCTTATCTCATTCATCGACACATAATTGTATGTAATAATCTAAAATGCAAATATGTCCTTATCAGTTTAGAAAAAATCGAAAAATAAGAAAAAAAAAGTCGAAATAAAAATAAAAAACTAAAAATAACAAGAGCAGGCAGCTGGCAGAACCAAAAACAAAGATTACATCTAAAACTTTGAAATGTAAATGGATGAACAAGTAGCAAGCATTCTCATTGATCGTGCCTCACTATCTACAATCATTAACACTTAAATGTCACAGTTGAAAATAGTACAAATATTAAAGCATACAAATGAGATTTCAAGAGCATATGAAATCTCAAACTTACCCATATTACACCACAGATGTTACACATTTTTTGCAAGGCTTTCTTTGAGATAGAAAAAAAAGCATGATTATCTACACCTATTGAAAATTAAAAATAAAAAAGGAGGGAAAAGAAGGTACAATCAAGAAAGTAACGAACCATATTGTTTCACTTTCATCTACCATCAGCTGAAGTAAAAGAATCTGCAAATCCAGTAGGCCTTGCTGGGATACTACTCTTGCTGTCTTCCAAGTCCATATAACTCAAGTCCTTTCCTTCTGCTTCCTGCCAGTCCTTCACCATCTGGTTAAGAGGAAGGCTATAATCAATGCCGGAATATTCCTCTGTGTCATCATCAAATGGTTTCCATTTTTCAACGAGTGGCGCCAGAACATTCACAGCATGACCCATATCAGGCCGTTGGCTTGGTTCTCTGGCAGTGCAGTGTCCAACTAACTCGGCAATGACGCAGATGGTCTCGAACGTTTCTTCTTTTATGTCAAGGGATTGATCAATGGCAGCCCTTAGTTTCTTCTTGTCTGATTTTATATGCCAGAACCATGCTGCCAAGTATTGGCTTTCCTCAGATCTACCCTCATCAAGTGCCATCAATCCCGTCAACAGCTCCATTAGCACAACCCCAAAGCTGAAAACATCTGCTTTGGTAGTGATTTTTCCCGTCACTGAAATATATTGAAAGATAAAGATTAGTATAATATTGACTGATTTTCTTCAATCATTTTGGATGAGACACCACATCCCACTATTATTCCATGCATATAATGAGGTATAATCAAACATACTCGAAAAAAGTTACATTGAAGAAAGTAAATACCCATAGAATAAGTTGACTTACCAACAGAACTAAACCTTAATTCCAAAACAATAAAGCAATCCCAAAACTACAAGCTTAAAGGCTACCAATCTAGAGATATTAAGTATCCTATATTAAAGAAGTTGGTGATTAAATATTTAAATAAAGAGTATATGTAATTTCTTCAAGAACTAGTGAAAAAAAAAAATCACCTGCATATTCTGGCGCCAAGTATCCGAAAGTCCCTGCAAGCCGGGTCACTACAGACTTTTCACCTTCAGGAGCAAGTTTTACCAATCCAAAATCTGATATTTTTGCTCTGAAATCATCAGCAAGCAAAATATTCGATGACTTAAGATCTCTGTGAATGAAGCTTTGGTGGGCCATAGAATGAAGGTACTCCAGTCCTCTAGCAACATCCAGGGCAATATTGAGCCTCCTCTTCCAAGAGAGTGGCTCCATTCCAAAACTCTTCCAATGGAAAAGATGCTTACTTAGTGCACCTTGAGGCATATACTCATAAACTAGAATTCTCTCATTCCCTTCAATGGAATAACCCAAAAGAGACACTAGATGCCGGTGTCTAACTTTTGATAGAACTGCAATTTCAGCCTGGAATTCATCTAACGCTTTGCTACTAATCACACCAGCTTCCATTCGCTTCACTGCAATTTTTGTGCCATCATCCAATTCTCCCTTATAAACAACACCAAACCCACCACGACCAAGCTCGTTCTCAGAGGCAAAATTCTTGGTCACATTTCGTAGAACCTGAACAGAGATCACAAGATTGCCAGCTTCAATGACATGAGAATCCCCAATGCCGCTGCTGTTTCGACTCCCAGACCCACTCCCTGTTAGAGTTGAGATACTTCCATTGGTATTATTAGCAACAGCAATCTTTACAATACGATCCGAATCAGATGGATCTCTTGGGTGAATCACCAGTGAACTAGGAGCCAATAAAGCATCCTTCCTTCTTCTCCTGAAACAATACACATAAATTGGAATGAGCAGAAAAGCTGCAGCCGCCACACCCGCAATGGGAGCAACAATAGTAACCAACGCTTTGCCTTTGGATTTCTTTGCTTCATTAGAACTACTTGGATTGTTATTGGAGTGTGCGGGTGTAGACCCCGTTGAAGGCTCATCATTCCCAGATCCGGTCGACGGATTATTGTTCCCAGATGAAGGAGCTTGGGAGTGTGGATCCAACAGAGGATTCCCAACCGTCACAAGTTTCACTCCAGGGCGAAACTTGGGCATTGGACCGGATATGTTATTGTCACTCAGATCCAACAACGAAAGAGACGACAAGTTAGTCCAATTACTAGGTACCACACCACCAATATGGTTACCACCCAACCTAATTTCAGCAAGAGAACCCAAGTTTGCAACAGAAGGACTCAACGTCCCATTAAGCTTAAAATTTGGCAAATTAATCATAGAAACCTTGCCATTAGTATCACACTTGATTCCCAACCATGGACCTGAACAAGGGTCATTACGAGTCCAAGAATCCACCAGATTAGAAGGGTAATTCAACCCACCAAGAAATTGCAAGAGTGCCATGACCTCAAAGGAGCATGGAATCCCAGGCTTGTCTTGACAAAAATCATTGTTATCAAAAGTAGCATTAACAGCTTTGAAATCAGGGATAGGACCCATCAAATGGTTATTGTTCAAATCAAGAGTGTCCAATTTCATGTTACCTAATGCATCAGGTACAAGCCCAACTAGCTGGTTTCCGTTGAGATTAAGATCCTTCAACGAATCCAAGTCTCCAATGTTCTCCGGAATCGACCCACTGAACTTGTTTCCATGAAGCCACAAACTTGTCAGTGAAACCATAGTGGAAACCACATCAATTGTCCCAGTAAGCCCCTCACCCTGCTGGTTGTTCAGCCACAGAACCTGCAATACGGTGCCGTTTAGTGTCGCCGGCAACTCTCCGGTCAAATTGTTGTCGGAAAGTTTCAGGAACGAGAGAGAGTTCATCTTCCCCAGAAAATCCGGCAAGGAACCCACCAAATTGCAACTCATACAAGAGAGATTGGTCAACTGAGTCGAACCCTGAAGACTCGGCGGGAGACTCCAGCCACCATTAGTAGCATTTAGGTTGTTGTGATCCAACGCAAGAACCTCCAAGCTATCGAGACCGTCGAAGCAATCTGATGGTAGAGAATCGAAGTTGTTGTAGTCCAAGAACAAGTACTTGAGGTCCTTCAAACCCTTGAAAGACGGTAAAGGACCGTTGAGACGGTTATTCTGGAGGCCAACGTTGGTGAGTGCGGTGAGTTGGTTGAAGGTGGTAGGCAAGGGACCAGAGAGGTTGAGATTCTTGGCTTGAATCTGAGCAACTCTGTTTCCGTCGCAGAAGATGTAGTCCCAGCGAGGAGTGCCGCATGGGTCGCCGCCATCTTCGGGCCATGGAAGGAGCTTAGGGTCGTCAAGTCCTTTTCGGAACTGGTGGAGGATGCTAACGTCGTTGGGGTCGGTTTCGGCGAGGATATGGCGGACAGCGAGGAGGAAGAGGGAGAGGAAGAGAGAGAAGGCGGTGGACATGGCGGCGATGAGTGAGGTTCATGAGGTTGAGAGAGAGTGCAGAGGAGGTGTTTGATGAAATGACACTGAGAAAGTAGTCATGTTATTATGGAAAGTTAGAAAGAAGAAGAGAAAGGTGGTTAGTGATGAGTGAAACTGATGAGGGAGGGGTGTAAAGACAAAAGAGGGAATTATTGAATAAAGTGTGTGTGAGAGAGAGAGAGAGGGTTTTTCCTTCTTTCTTTTTGTGGCTTTTGAGAGTGGGGGAAACAATTCTCAGATTCCAAATTCGTACTTCCCGTTCCTGTTGTTCTCTCTGTCTCTCTCTCTCCCCTCCTCCTCCTCCTTCTTCTTCTGCTACGGTGAATTGCTTTCTCATCTCTCACAATATTGCCACGCCACGTCGCCACCTTATATCATTATTTTTATGGTTTTTTTTTTTGTTTTGTATCACAAACAATAATAATAAAATAATATGTGTCATTATTCAGCCTGCCAGCTGCAAGGGCCGGGACGCCGGGAGGGATTTAATTTTCATTTCAAATTTTTTATTTTAGCTTCTAATTATAATAATAAGAGAAATTTTATAGATTTTTAAAATTTAACGTTGACACAACACAAGCCTGTCATGCTCAAACCGATGACTATGAATTTTAATTACCTTTCTTTTTTGCTCTTGGTCATTACTTTCTCTGAAATATAAATGCAGCACCTTAATATGATGATGATTGTCATACTTGTACTCTTGTAGTAGTCGCG
>NC_029781.3:100704095-100722110 GCF_000817695.3 Arachis duranensis
TCTTGGAAATTTTTTTTTTTTAGTATTAGAAGTTTGTTGGATGGAAAAGATTGGATCGACTTGAATTGAATTCCAAGTCAGCGACACTACAGCGTCCTAAGACCACGGGTGTTCCCTCACGGACGCCCTTAAATTCATGAGTCATGCATCTTACGTTCTCTTGCGATTTTTGTTTAACTATTGTAAAACTCGGACTACGTAGGTCAAATATTATTTTAATATAAAAATTTATTATTACTTATTTATTAATATTAATAATTATTATTTTTAATTTCTTTTTTTTGGTGACTTTTATTATTTTTAATTTGAAAAGGTTTTTGAAATAAAAATTTATTGTATAAAATATAATATTATTGTATTATTTATTTATAAAGACCGAAATAATCTTATTATTTTTTGAGTTTATATTAATGAATTTCACTTAAATATAAAAGTTATTATGTATATGTGTTTGAAGAAAGGATTAATCTCTACATACATACAAGTGATTCTATTATGTAAGTCTTACAAGTTCTTTAATTGATATTATGCTCAAACGCGCCTCTAACAGATTTTTTATTTTTGAAAGAATTCTGTTTCTTTTTTCCAATTTCTTGCCTTCTTTTTCTCCTTCTTCATTTACGTGCTTTTCTCTATGTTCTCTTTCTTCGTTATTCTCGATTTTCATTATTTTTTGACATCAAACTCTGAAATCGTTTTATCGTTTTTGAAGTGTTTCATCTCCATCGTCGTGTTTTTCCTCGTTCTTCTTTTGATTTTGCAACATTATGTATTCTTTTCTTCTTTGTTTAATTTTTTCCTCCAAAAAAGAATTATGAGAATATGAAATAAAAATATGAAGAAGAAGAAGCAGCAGAAGATGAGGAAGGAGAAAGAAGAAGAGTTCTGAATTATGCATAAGGTGTACTTCAACGAATTTTGGGTCTATTTTTTAAATCCTTTGGGTATATTTCTGTAATCCTTTGAGTGTATTTCTGTAACCGTTTGGGTATATTTCTATAATCCTTTGGGTGTATTTCTGAAGTTCCATTATTTTCAAAACGATTTCAAAGCTTGATTTCAGAAATCATGAAAATCGAAAAAAAAACGAAGCAAGAATACCAGTAATAAATCCAGGTAAAACAACGAATGAAAAGGAGAAGAGAGAACGCACGAAGGAGATCGAACAAATTTGGCAAGAAACTTGTTTTCATGGAGGAAGAATAGTCGTTCATAATGCATGGTGAGTAGCGTGTTTAGGAAACATAAAGTGGTTGAATAACGTGCGTGTATTTACTCTTGAATGTGGGAGTATAATGCGCGTGTGTTTGGTTGAGCTTGTGCCAACTTATAAGACTTATAAACCAAAAAGACTTGTATGTGTAGTAAGCCTCTTAAATAAATATTATTACTTCGTTACTGTTATAAATCCAAACAAATTAAAACTTTCATAAAAATAGTTTATATTCTAATTATACATACAATAAATATTAACTATAAACAATAAATCCACAAAAAACAGTAAGATTTGAAATGTATTATAGTTTGATTTAACTCTCCACCAAATCCATCACACAGTCACACACCAACACCAAATTAAGAATAATAGAAAGACTTAGTTTTTTATGTCCAATTCTAATATACTCAAAATAACACCAATTTTATTGGAGCTAAACAATTAGCAAGCAATAATAACAATATACATTAAGACTTGGAATGAAGATTTCTCGGTCACCGTAAATTTATAATGTCAAGAAAATCAAACCTATAAATTGGATTTTTGTTTAATTTGTTGGATAACTGTGTTGACACGCCAGCCATAACATTTCAGTAGTAACTAATACACTTAATTAAAAAAAATTAAGGATACGGGTAAAATACTATATTTTGTCTCTAATTTTTTTATTTTATTAAAATAATTTTAATATTTAATTTTATTTTTTACATTTTTAATTTTATAAAAGTATCCGCAAATAATTTAAGTATTACATTACTCAAGTCAACGATTTAGGCATAATTAACATCTAAAAATAATTTTAACATAAATTAAAAATATTATACATAAACATTAAGAATAATATAAAAATAAATAAATACTTAAAATAGTATATGAAATTTGAGATTGTCTTTAAATTGGGTTTTTAAGTTTTAATCAATTCAATTTAGTCCCTCATATTTTTAAATGTTACTCACATTTTTCTTTGTGGCGATTTCTATTAATAAAAATTTCCACTCAACAAAAATAGCAACGTTAATTTTGGAGAACTTGAGACTCGTTTTAGGTTTTATAAGCAATTGAAAGAGCTATATTGAGCAAGAAACAAATTTCGTCAAGTTATTTAATTATGAGACCCGTTATATATTTAATTTTTTTTACAATTAAATCTAATTAAATTAGTCTAAATTTAACAAAAGATCAATTTTATTATACATAGCATGTACACACGTATTTCACTAACACAAATGAAACATTCACTTCACAAACGTTTTGTGTGTCGATTTTAAAAAGTATGAAAAATGGTTCCTATCTTCTTGCGTTTTCTCCTTTTTTTATTGGTGTTATTATTTTTGTTTTTTCTTTTCTTTTTTTATTTATGTTATTGTTGTCATTTATTCTTTTTTTTCTTCTCTTTTTTTTTAGCTTTATTTCTCTCAAAAGAGTAAAACAAAAAGAATTATAAGAAAATGAAAATAAGAAGGAGAAGATAAAGAAAAAAAAAGATAAAAGGAAAGAAGAAAATAAAGTAGAAAATGAGAAAGAAGAAGAAGAGTTTTGAATTATCTCGAATTTATCAAAACAAATAACACCGAAATTTTTTAACAATAACACATATATTTCTTAGTTTTTACACTGAAATTTTGCTACAAAAGTATAAAAATGTCTTTTTTTAATTCTGTATTTTTTATTCTTTTTTCTTTCTTTATTTTTCCTGTTGCTCTTATTTCTTCTTTTAAGAACATCGTTTCTCGTATTAGATTTGAATGAACATGTGTATTACAATTTTATTTAGTTGAATGAATGTATGTTCCTCTTTTTTTTACTGATTTTGCAGCATTATGTGTTTCTTCTTCTTCTTTGTTTGTTTTTTTTCTTATTTTTATTCTTGTTAAGAGAGTAAAACAAGAATAATAATGAAAATGTAAAACAAGAAGGAGAAGATGAATAAGAAAAGAAGAAGATGATGATGATGATAAAAAAGAAGAAAGATGAGAAAGAATTTTGAGTTATCATTAAGTAATTTCGTGTATTTTGGATTTAAATAAGCTTTAGAATAATCTTTGTAGAATTTTCTAACTTTTTCAAGCGTGTTAAAGTTATTTTTTTAAGTAAAAGAGCTCAACACACTAATGTGGAGCAAAAAGCAATAAACTGTATAAACAAGTAGGCAACTCCAAATGGTATCATAACCAAAATAACAGAAATCCTCATGTCATCTCCGGCATAGCCATCAATAACACTAGGAATATACACCCCTCTACTCGTCGCAGCTAAGTATGGTCATGTTGATGATATCTTCTACGCCTTTACTTTTATTCTGAAATATCCTTCTATTTCTCTCCATTCAAATATGCCAAATGATCGCACAAAAGCACCTCAAACGCTCCTTCCGATCCTCTTTTCTACACAGCTCATCTGTCCAACTTAGGAAGTGGTCCTTCACTAACTCCAGGAACGACCAGTGCTGGCCAAACACAGATATTCAAGTACTCCACACCTGCCAAGCAAATTCACAGCCAAAAAACAAGTGATGTACTTGCTCAACATCCTTATTACATAAAACACAACTCTTATCATCCTGGCTAATAATCCCGAACCGACTTAGCCATTCCTTGATATTCACCCTGCCTACCAGGACAAACCAAGCAAACAGCTCCACCCTCGGTGGTACCAACCCTTTCCATATGGTCTTTGTGAAGCTGTAACTGATAACGTCTTCTGATAGCATTCCTTCTTGTAGCACCTGCAAAAAGGAGTTAGTCAAAAATATACCAAGTCTATTATATTTTCACACAACTTTATCCTCCCTATTATTCACTTGCCTTACAGGTCTCAAAACCTCATGTAACTGACTCAAAAGGTCTAACTCCCACTGAAACAGCTCTCACCTCCATTGAAAGTTCCAAACCCATTCTAACCCATCCCAAAACCCACACTCCCCAATAACCGAATCACATTTGTTTGAAATAGAGAAAAGCCTGGGGAGCCGATCTTTTAAGGATCCACAATGTGGCCAAACATCCTTCCAAAACCGAGTTCACCGTCCATCACCAATCTCCATAGCCAGACCGGTAATCATCTTATCCCTTAGATGTGGCTCCTTAATTTGTATATGGCAAATATCTTTCTATGGGCCTCCTCTAGTGCGCAGTACCTGAGTAGACAATAGCTCATTTGGCCTCAGATTATTACAGGAACAGACCACCTTCTTCCACAGCGGGCACTCTTCTTTAGCAAAGCGCCACCACTACTTAAACAACAGTGCAGTGTTACGAATCATAGCGTCTCCAACTCCCAATCCACCTAACTTTTTAGGGGCTTGCACCAACTCCATTCTCACCAATGCCATACCATTCCTCCCATCCTCCTTACTTCATAGAAATCTTCTCTGTAATGAAATTAACTTCTTAGCAACTGGCTTCGGCATCTTGTATAAACTCAAATAATACACTGGCAAGCTGTTCAAGACTGATTTGATAAGCACTACCTTTCCCGCTTTGTTTAGCACCTTAGTTTTCCAAAGGCTTAGTTTGTCTTCCACCTTATCGGTTATAGGCTTCCAGGTCTTAACCAGCCTTGGATTAGCTCCTAAGGGGATTCCAAGGTACTTAACAGGGAGGGTATCTTCCTTACAACCCCACAAACTACACATATGTTGTACCCACAGCTCTTCAAAATTGATTGGAATCAAACTGGATTTTTCGTAATTAATACTGAGTCCAGACATTAACTCAAACCATCGTAGCAGCCACTTGTAATTCTTCATAGTCTCATTTTCTGGTGGGTAAAACAGAATAGTGTCATCAGCAAACTGAAGGTGTGATAGCTCCACACTGTCTCGACCAACCACCAGGGGGAAAATACGTCCGATCCTGACTGCTTCACCCACCATTCGATGCAGAACATCCACAACCAGCACAAAAAGAAAAGGAAAAAGCGGGTCACCTTGTCTCAAGCCCCTTTCCATTTTAAACGGTTTAGATGGCGAACCATTAATCAAGACTGATATAGAAGCTGTGGTCACACACTCCATAACCCACGCCCTCCACCTACGCCCAAATTCTATCTTTTGCAGCACAATATCCACAAAACTTCTCTTGACCCTGTCATATGCTTTTTAAAAATCTAACTTGATTATGGCTGCCTCCTTCTTTCTCCTTGTAAGCCAGTGCACTGTTTCACAGGCTCTGAGAACCCCATCATAAATTTTCATACCCTTCACAAACGCACTCTGAGTCTCCCCTACTAATCCTGGCATCACTACTCTCATCCTCATAACTAGCACCTTCGAGATAATCTTGTACACACATCCAACCATACTAATAGGTCTGAGGTCTTTAATCTCTTTCGCACCAATGAACTTAGGGGCCAACGCCACCCACATAATATTAGAATCTGCCGGTAACTTGGATTCTGAAAGAATCCCATCACAAATGCCGTAAATTCTGCCCCAATCTTATCCCAACACCTTTTTATGAAATTCATGTTGTACCCATCACAACCTGGCACCTTCGATGACTCACAATCCCACACTGCCTCTCTAATTTCCTCAGTCGAATGCATCGCCTCCAAGGTCATATATTCTTCCTCATCTATCCTTTTCACCAAACCATCTCTGAACCCCAACAAAGGAGAGCTTCCCTGATGATACAGATCTTTATAAAACTCTCTAACGGCTATTTTTATTCTAGCTTGGTTCCTAACCAATCTATCATTAACTATCAGAGCATCAATCCGATTATTCCTCCTTCTTGCCGACGCTATATGGTGAAAGTATCTTGTGTTCCTGTCCATTTCCTTTGCTTGTCGAGATCGAGACATTTGCTTCCAGTGAATTTCTTTCCTGACATACCACCTCTCACAACAAGTAACTAATGCCTTCCTTCTAGCCTCCATAGTTCCATCATACACTCCATTACTTACCATGCCATCTCCCTTTTTTATCTCTTCCTCAAGCTTCAAGATCTTCTTGTCCATCTCACCAAAGTTGTCTTTATGCCATCTTCCCAAAGGTCCCGTCAATGCCTTCATTATTTCTGTAAACTGCAACTCCCTTAACCCTCTCCATTCCTCCTTAACCATTCTAAGAAAACCTTCATGTGTAAACCACGAATCCAGGCTTCAAAAAGGCCTAGGACCTCCCCTCATCCTCTTATCTTCGATAATAATAGAGCAGTGATCTGACAAGCCCCTTGGTTCGCCTCTTAACCAAGTCTCAGGGAACTCTTTCATCCATTCTACACTAACCATAGCTCTATCAATTCGACTGCACGAACGACCTCGAAACCACCTAAACTTGCAGTCTATAAGTGGCAGATCTATTAAGTGCATATCGTGCATCCAAGACTTGAATTCTCCTGTAGACAGAGGTAAGTTAACGATGCCTTTCCGTTCCTCCACATTCACTATCGCATTAAAGTCTCCCATAAAACAGCAAGGTACCTGACACAGCCCAGCAATGTAACTCAACTCCTCCCACACATAACTCTTCTCCTCCCTATTATGTGCACCATAGACCAAGAAAAAAGCATAGTGGAAGCTATTCTTTAGCAAGACACCTTCAACGCATAACCATATTTCTCCTTTATAGTAATTATTCAATTTAAAAAATATGTCATCCCATATCATCAAAAGACCACCAAATGCACCATCCAACCCTACATATTCCCACCCCGCCCCAACATTTCCCCAAATCCTTTCAACGTCAAATCTAGTCACAACCTGTCTTTTAGTCTCAATCAAACCTACCATGCTCAAGTTATTTTTCTTTTTTAAATCCTTCACCATTCTCATCTTTCCGTCACCCCGTAACCCCCTAACATTCCAAGAACTAAAAGTCATTTAGAACTATATTCACACACCTATTTTTTAGTTTTGGGTCTGCACCGCCTCATCTTTGCCTTTTGTTTTGCCATTTTTCTCTTTTGTGCTATTTCTTCGTTTTGCGCTTGAAGAATTGCCATGATGTCATCTTCTTCATTATACAACAAGCACCCGATTCCCTCGCCAGCTCCCAGGTCAATCTGTTTTCCAACATTTGCTCCTCAAAGCACTGAGAGTCACTGTCCCCATTCTCTTTAGCACAATGTCCTTGCCCCGGTCCAACACCTCCACAACCTTTCCCAACCCCTCCAACAACCCCACTACCTCCACTTTGGTCCTGAAAATTTCCTGACCAGCCCCCAGCGCAGCATGGTTCCCGTCTTGGTCCCCATGCGCTGCAGCCGCATCATTCTCCAGAGACAGATCCACGAACGACTCGCCCTCCACCGCAGCACCGTCATCAACTCCAACCGCCCTTACTCTAACCACCATCCGTTTCGCGCCGCCAAAGGCTTCATCTTCCACGAACCGACTTGGTGAGACTGCTGCTCCACCGGTCAGACCAGCCCCATCGGTTTTCCATCACCAGCTTCTCTAGTAGATTGAGTGCGGCCATCCCCACCACGGACCAGGAACCTTTCCCGATCTGCTGGCCGAAGGCTTCCACTGTTTTCGTCTCCGACGTAGCGGTCACCGTCCCCTTCAACCGAGATCACGCCATCTAGTTCCCGTTGGTGCTGCACAGGAGAAAGAAGATGTTTCGAGCTCCCATCCCCCACCGGGTTGTGTCCAACAGCCGAAGAGGCAAGGCCCAGCCAGCTGGACCCATCTTCCCTATCAGTGCTATTCTTTTTTCCTAGCCCAGCCCGTAAAATAGCCTTCTTTTTCTTTTTATTATTTTGTTTCTCCTTTTTTGTAACCCTATTCAGCCCATTGCACATAGAACCAAAATCACATGTAACTGTCCTATCCGAGTCTGCTTTATAGTTAGCACCGTTTCCAACTCCAAAAGTAGAAATCCCTTGATTGTTGCCACTAACGACTTGATAAATTACTATTTTCTGGCAATTGCGATTGGTACTACATTTAAACCATTCATTCAAAATATCATTCGAAATGACTAATATGTCCTTGTCATCATCCTCCTCTCCCTGTTGCACCACCATCATCAACCCTTCATCATGGCCTTCCTCCTTTGATGGGTTCGGTTACCTTCTCTGCCCGGTATCCTTTGTTGTACTTGGTTTTGTTATATCATGGTTTAAAATCTCAAAGTTGGTGATGTCATTATCATAGAAAACCCCTTGCACTGTGCAGTACATGCATCATGACTAACCTCTTTCACCAAGACGTCATAGTCCCTGGAACCAACAGTGAGACAAATTCTTTCCTGAATCACTTCCATGACACAAGTATCAATCTGCACACGACCTACCGTCAACGTGCTGCACAATGCTATCTCCTTTGCACATTCAACAACCGCTCCCCACTAGCCTCATATCAATTTGAAGGTAAGTGATAAATCACTATTTTATGGTTTATATTGTGTTTTATTGAGTGATTTTATCAAGCTTTTCACCCACTTATTCATATGATTTGCATGTATTTACAATTCCTTCCTAAAAATATCCTATGATTAATAACTTGCTTCCTAAGGACCTTTTTCACGCGGTCGCATGGCTCACGCGACCGCGCAAAATAGAAGGAATTACCATGACGCGCTCGCGTGCCTGACGCGACCGCGCGGATTGGAAGCTGCACGAACGACGCGAAAGCGTGGACGACGCGCACGCATGGTACGAGAAATGCTGAGTGACGCGAACGCGTAGACGACGCGAACGCGTGACGAGCGCGATCTGCAGAATTACAGAAGTCGCTGGCACAGATTTCGGGCCGCATTTTAACCCAGTTTTCGGCCCAGAAACACAGATTAAAGTCCGAGAACATGCAGAGACTCAAGACATCAATTCATATCAGATCATAATTCAATTTTAGGTTTTAGATGTAGTTTTTAGAGAGAGAGGCTCTCTCCTCTCTCTTAGGATTTAGGATTAGGATTAGGATTTCAACTTCTTCATCACAGGTTCAATGTTCCTTTAATTTATTTTATACTTTTATTTATTACTTTAGTTGATTACTTGATGTTGCCAATTTGGCTTATGGATTTCTATGTTCAATCTAACTTTCTATTTAATATAATTTGAGGTACTTTCAGATCTATGATTTGTTTCTTTTATTTATGATATAAATAATTTAGATTTTTCTACTTTTTGGCTCTGGTTGATTAATTGGTGACTCTTGAGTTATCAAACTCATTATTGACTGAAAATTGGAATTCTTCAAGAATTAATTTGGGTTCCACTAACTCTAGCCTTTTCCAAGGAAAGACTAGGACTTGAGGAATTAAAATTAATTCATCCACTTAACTTACCTTCATAGTTAGAGGTTGACTTAGTGGGAGAAAAATCCAATTCTCATCACAATTGATAAGGATAACTGGGATAGGACTTCCAGTTCTCATACCTTGCCAAGAGCTTTACTAATTATTATTTTGACGACTTGTTATTTTATATTACTTGTTCAACCCTTTTGAAAACCCCAAAATATACCTTTGCATAACCAATAATAAGAACATACCTCCCTGCAATTCCTTGAGAAGACGACCCGATGTTTAAATACTCAGTTATCAATTTTAAAGGGGTTTGTTACTTGTGACAACCAAACGTTTGCACGAAGGGATTTCTGCTGGTTTAGGAACTATATCTACAATGCGATTATTTTTATAAAATTCTTTACTAGCAAAAATCCTAACGTCAGTAAGCGTGTTAAAAGTTATCCTAACCTTTAGCACAAGCTTCTCATCAACATCTCACAGAAACTGAAAATATACTGAAAATATTTTTAAAATATACCAATTTATAATTTCAAATACATTAAAATTGGGAACGAAATATATTCATCAAAATAATAATTCGGATTCAGAACTAGTACATTACATTCAAATTCAAATCATCAACCATGAATAGCAATTTTTATCAACAAAAACAAAATTATTCAACTACAGAATCATAAACTTCTAATGAACTACATTAACAAAATTTGAATCACATCTCAACTACTTGATTTGATTCAAAATAATAATACAATTCGTCCTGGTTCAATTGGCAGCCTGAACTTAAAAATGCACCGAAAGCATTTCCAAAAATACACCAATTTATAATTCCAAATACACTGAAATTGGGAACGGAACATATTCATCAAAAATAATAATTCTTATTCAGAACTCATACATTACATTCAAATCAAACCATCAACCATAAACAACAATTTTCACAAACAAAAACAAAATTATTCAACTACAGAATCATAAACTACTAACGAACTACATTAACTAGATTCGAACTACACCTCAACCACTTGATTCGATTCAAAACAATAATACAATTCGTCATAGTTCAATTAACAGTCTGAACTTGAAAATACAGCGAAAGCATTTTCAAAATACGTCGATTTATAATTCCAAATACACCGAAACTATGAATGGAACAGATTCATCAAAATAATAATTCAGATTCATAATCCGTACATTACATTCAAATTCAAACAATCAACCATGGACAATAATTTTCACAAACAACAACAAAAGTATTCAACTACAGAAGTATGAACTACTAACGAACTATATTAACTAGATTCGAACCACACTTTAGCCACTTGATTCGATTCAAAACAATAATCTAATTCACTCTGGTTTAATTGACAGTGTGAACTTGAATCATTCATTGTCTTCAAAAAGAACTTTGATCCAAATATTCAGATAAAAGAGCATTGATCTTGAATGAAGAGAACATAGAAAAGGAAGAGAAACGCAGAGATGGAAGAGAACGTTAAAAAATACAGAAAATTGTTGAGAAAATTCGAAAAAGAAAATGAAATTCCCATGAAAAAGGCAGTTATATATATTTGTATGTTAAGTCAAAAGTTTGTTAGAAGTAGTAACGCATAGAACTGATAAAAGTGAATTAAGTTAAAGCTACTTCATTAGACTTAATTAGTTAAATAACTTGCATGTAGAGATTAATTCTTTAATTATTATCCCTCTACCATGGACCATGGTGTTCTCTAGGCCAAGTAGATCATTTTGTTAAAAGTTAACAACGATCATACCAGAGACAAACGTAAATTATGTTTAAAAATTTGAGGGTTGAATCGAGTAAATTGAAATTTAAAAGAGACCAATTTAAAAATAATAATAAATTTTAAAGACTATTTTAAAATTTTACTTTGAGAGAGAGAGAGAGAGAGAGAGAGAGGTCTTAATTCTATCTCAAATTTTGACGCATCCTTTAAATAGATGCAAATCGCTTGTCTTTGTCAAAAAAAAAATCGCTAGTCTCTGGTCTAGTGTACATTTTTCATCTTTCTACTTTATTCTATCATCAATATTAATCTACGTTCTTCGGATTAACAATTTTCCGTAATTTGAATATCATGTATATATTTGGAATACAATTTATAATTGTTCTTGTATGGATACCTGATGGGAGAGCTCGGTCCCTGGGAGTCGACGCCGAGTTGTTATCTTCGGTGCTGACATTTGAGATTTTGTGGAAGTCCGAGCTTTTCTCCAAGGAGATGTCCAATTGCGCAGAGCGTGAGCAAGGAACAAGGAGGGAGTGTACCTGCAAAGGCACTCCGAAGATTAAGTCAGTATTGAGAATTCAATGTCCCCTTTGAAGATAAAATATCATACCTTTATAGGTGAGATAAAATAGGTCAGTTACATTTCTATTGATCATCTGAATTGAAGAGCAATTAATAGGTTTTAACAAGTGATAATGTCTGATTGTAACGTATAATGCCGAGTTATAACGTAAAGTGCCGAGTTATGGTGCATAATGCCGAGTTATTGTATATAATGCCGAATTATGACATCGGATTTGTAACGGTCGTATCATAGCCCCCAAGCTTAGCCTGGCTATATTTTGATAAAGCAGGTTGAGCTTTTTTTTTAGTTATAACTCGGCGATTTGAGTTATAGGTATAGAGCCCCCAGATCAACTTACTTTATTAAAATAATGAATAATTTGAATTTTCAGACGTAATTTGAAGTTAATGTGTATTGGAAAGTGTAGTAGTCTTGTCATTGATTGTGCCTTTGATTTTTCCATTGAAATTTTGAACCGTTGATTTAATAGATGCAACGGTTAGGTTTTTTCATGGAACCGAGTAGTTAATTTGAATAGTTGCTGAGACGATGTTGATAAAAGTGAATTGGTTGGGCAAGAATATTGAGTTAATTCACCGTTGTTTGGTGATTTGATTGCGCATGTGTAAACGATGCGACTTTGAATTGAAGAGTTGTCGCGAATGGATAAGTGTTTGTACTTGTATGATATGTGATTGAGTTTGTTGACTGTTTATAGTCATAGTTCGGAATTGAAGACTGAGTTTGATTGCGCATGTGTAAACGATGCGACTTTGAATTGAAGAATTATCGCAAATGGATAATTGATTGAAGATTGTGTTTGATTGCGCATGTGTAAACGATGCGACTTTGAATTGAAGATTTATCTCGAATGGATAATTGATTGAAGATCGTTGATAGTCATAGTTCGGAAGATAGTTGATATAGATTTGACAAAGAGTGATAATGATTGATATAGCTCGGATAATTATTGATATAAATCTGAAAATAAAGATAATAGATATAGATTTGAAAATAGAAAAACAGATATAGGTCAGCGAATAGGGATAACAAATATAGGTCGACAAATAGAGATGACATATATAGGTCGGCAAATAGAGATGACAAATATGGATCGGAAAATAGAGATAACAGATGTTGATCGACAATTAGAGATAATAGATATGCAAATAGAGATGATAGATATGGATCGAAAAATAGATATAACAGATATAGATTGACAAATAGAGATAACAAATATAAATCGACAAATAGAGATGACAGATTTAGATCGGCAAATAGATATAACAGATATAGATCGAAAAATCAGATTTAGATCGGCAGATAGAGATATCAGATATAATTTGGCAAATAGAGATATCAGATATAAATTGACAACTAGAGATAACTGATAAAGATCGGCAAATAGAGATAACAGATATAAATTGGAAAGTAGAGATGACATAAATAGATCGGCAAATAGATATAACAGATGTAGATCAGAAAATCAGATATAGATCGGCAAATAGAGAGATCAGATATAAATTGGCAAATAGAGATATCAGATATAAATTGGCAACTAGAGATAGCTGATAAAGATCGGCAAATACAGATAACATATATAAATTGGAAAGTAGAAATGACATATAGATCAGAAAATCAGATAACAGATATAGATCGGCAAAACAGATATAGATCGACAAATAGATAAACCAGAGATGAATTGAAAAATTAGTGATGACAGATAATGATCGAAAAAATAGATATAGATCGGAAAAACAGATATAGATAGGCAAATAGATATACCAGAGATGAATTGAAAAATAGAGAGATGACAGATAATGGTCGAAAAAACAGATATAGATCGAAAAAACAGATATAGATCGGCAAATATATATAACATAGATGAATTGAAAAATAAAGATGACAGATATTGATCGAAAAAGCAGATGTAGATCGGCAAATAAATATATCAGATGATTTGAAAAATACAGAGATGACAGATAATGATCGAAAAAGCAGATATAGATCGGAAAAATAGATATAGATCGGCAAATAGATAAACCAGAGATGAATTAAAAAATAGAGAGATGACAGATAATGATCGGAAAAACAGATATAGACCGAAAAAACAGATATAGATCGGCAAATAGATATGCCATAGATGAATTGAAAAATAAAGATGACAAATATTGATCGAAAAAGCAGATATAGATCGGCAAATAAATATATCAGATGATTTGAAAAATATAGAGATGACAGATGATGATCGAAAAAGCAGATATAGATCGAAAAAACAGATAAAGATCGGCAAATAGATATACCATAGATGAATCGAAAAATAAAGATGACAAATATTGATCGAAAAAACAGATATAGATCGGCAAATAAATATATCAGATGATTTGAAAAATACAGAGATGACAGATAATGATCAAAAAAGCAGATATAAATCGGAAAAACAGATATAAATCGGCAAAACAGATATAGATCGACAAATAGATAAACCAGAGATGAATTGAAAAATAGAGAGATGACAGATAATGATCGGAAAAACAGATATAGATCGGCCTTTTTCGGGCCTTAATGATTTACTATATGACCTTTGTTTACAAAGGTGCAGGTAAGTTTGAAGCCATTGGAAGGAAATGGGGCCTATAGAAAGAAGGGTGTTTATTTCGATGCCCCACGGTGGGCGCCAATTGTTCTTATATGGATACCTGATGGGAGAGCTCGGTCCCTGGGAGTCAACGCCGAGTTGTTATCTTCGGTGCCGACCTTTGAGATTTTGTGGAAGTCCGAGCTTTTCTCCAAGGAGATGTCCAATTGCGCAGAGCGTGAGTAAGGAACAAGGGGGGAGTGTACCTGCAAAGGCACTCCGAAGATTAAGTCAGTATTGAGAATTCAATGTCCCCTTTGAAGATAAAATATCATACCTTTATAGGTGAGATAAAATAGGTCGGTTACGTTTCTATTGATCATCTGAATTGAAGAGCAATTAATATGTTTTAACAAGTGATAATGTCTGATTGTAACATATAATGTCGAGTTATAGTACATAATGCCGAGTTATTGTATATAATGCCGAATTATGACATCGGATTTGTAACGGTAGTATCAATAATCATTTTTCATTAACACATAAGATGTAGAAGATTATTAAAATGAAAGAATAAGATGGTCAAATGATGAGCACTCACATGATCACATGATGCGTGATCAGTTGAATCGCTCGAGTGAACAACCATCACCAAAAGGAGGTTACGTTTTTTTGTAGATTCAAAATATTTTAAGTAAGAAAATACTTTTAAATGTGCAACCACACAAGGAGGTGCTTAAATGATCCAGACAAATATTTCTAGTCATCATGAGATGATCCAGCTCTTCGTTTTAATATATAGTTTTAATTTAATTAACTCGCGTCCAAAAAATCGTTCATGTGTCTCTATCCATGTATAGCTATAGTGTTTCTGGATTTGCAAACACAACAACCACACACTAGTTAATCATTGTATGCAGTAATGTCACTTCCACAAGTAATAATTACTAGCTAATAACGGCAAATGTTATGAACTTAATCATGACTTTGGTTTAAAAGGAACTTAATCTGCCACAAATCTCGATTGATTAGAAGGGAAATCTGCCACGGATAATTAATTAGGAGCCCCTCCTAAATGTTTGGGCAGTAGTCCCATGTCCATTGCAAACGTCCGTGTATCAAAATAATAATAATAATAATAATAATAATAATAATAATAATAATAATATGGCTTAGAAAATGCAAAATATGAACTATTTTATTAACGTATAATTTTTTTTCGAAATTTATTATCAAAATATTATTTTTTAAATTTGAAACTAATTATCCAAATATTACTTTTTTTTATTAAGTAGCAATTAATTTATTATTTTATTTTTAATTATAATTTATTATAATAATAAAAAAATTAGCATATGATTAATTAATTTTGAAATAATAATATTTTAGTATTAAATTTCAAAAAGATAATACATTATTCGTAGAAAACGAATAAAATCAGACACCGTCCAAAATTGTGAAAAAAAAATCAGTTCCAAAACCTATTTTGCACAAGTAATAAACAAGAGAGCTGAAACTCGTCGAAATGTAGTGATAAAGTTATAGCCATAGGTTTCAACTTGACTTTCGATAAAATAATGCGAATTATTATCTTGTTTAATTAATTGGGTGCAAAAAGCAAATAAAAATGAAAATGTTATTCATATATTAGAATTAATTATCAAAATTAGTTACTTAAATGCATATGTACTTTAATTTATTTTTAATATGTATTTATATTTTAACATATATTTTATACTAATAACTGATTTTAATAATTATTAATAAGTTATAATTCAAATGATATTATCTTTTTATATTTATTTAAGAGATCACAAATTAAATTTTTTTATTTTTAATTAAAAAAAACTGACTTTAATAATTAATTTTAATATATACATAATATAATTGAAAAAAAAATATAGTGAGGTGGTTTCAATTAGGAGCACATGAGTGAATAAGTCAATCTTATAATAATTATCTTGAACCATTTCGTATACAATACTTCAGTAATAACTAAGTGGAAGAGTAGTTTATTATGGTTACATTATTACTCTTTCCTTTAAATATTTGATGATGTGCGTGATGCTATGATGTTTTTAAGAGGGGAAAAGAGTCACTCTCAACCGGCAACAGTGAAATAATGTATCCGGTGAATATTTTTTTTTTATTGAAATAAATTAAATAAAAAAACAAAACAAATAAAATAAAGAAATTGTTTAAATAGATGGATAATCTTATTTTAGATTATTTTTAAATTTTTCCAAAAGTAAAGGAAATTTCACATATAAAAATTGTAATTTTATCGTCATCTTTGTCATAGTGTTTGCTATCGTATTTGTATCTCTCGTAATTAAATAAAAGTCAACATGCCAATTCCAATGCATGATATCTCTTATTTTGAGCACCAATGAATCAATAAACCCAAAACCATCTTGAGTAACAAAATTAAATGCTTCCACACAGTCCGTCTCACAAATAACATCTCGTTGATCCACATTCCAAGCTAAAAGATATCCTCTCCAAATAACAAACAATTTTTCTTGAAAAATACTATTACTCTCAATCATTTCCAAACATCTCCTTTGTCAATTTCCATTACAATTTCTAATAACACAAGTAAAACCAACACTATCACCCGAATCAAAATAACTAGCATCACAATTAGTTTTAAAAATACCAATGTATTCGGTGAATATTCGCATATAATTGTTTTTGTATAAAATTAAAAATTAAAAGTTATTAGATAATAATTTAGTTAAATATATTAAGTTATTTAATAAATTTTTACTAATAATTTTACATAAAAATAAATATATATAGATTTTCGCTATATATATCATGAAAAGATAAAGAAGTTCATAAACGTAATGAATTACGAAATTTTATGGAGCGGACATACATATCTTCTTTTTTAGGTTTGTGAAGTGTACAAAGACAGCCAGACATGGCTAAATAGGTAAATTCGAACAGTCTCCATGCATGAACTGAAAGTTTATTATTTTATTTTATTTTATTTATAATAAAGACTCTCATACTATTGTTTATATTATATAAAGTTAATAGTTAAAAAATTTAGATAATAATTTAGTCAAACTTATTAAATTATCTAATAATTATTAAATATTAATTTTATGTAATTTATTTATTTATTTATTTTAATTTTACAATAAGTGTTCTTAGTTCGTTCAAATTATTCTATTCGTATATACGTTTATAGATATCATCTAAAACTTTATAATTAAAATATTTAAAATTTAATTTTTATTAAAAATGTATTTGAGAGATATACTTAAATATGATTTTAGATTACTTTTGATATTTTTCATAAGTTGTCTACTTAAAAAAAAATTAAATCTTCTTTCCCCCATTTAAATTTGACATGTTTACCTGCGAGTAAATAGTTTTTATCAATTTTTATGTGAATGAAAAAAAAATTAATTTAGAGATCGAGTTTTTTTTTTCTTAATTTTGTATGTACTTTTTAATTAAATATTAAAATTTCAACAAAAAGTTGGATTAGACATATGAATTGTTTTATATCTGTGAAAAAAAAAATTGGTCTATTATATTTGTCAAATTAAAATCATCTTTAGAAAGCCAAATTTCTCTTTTGGATTTTCGCAAATTTTATAATCATTCTTGTCTTTTTTTTTGTCTTAATATTTTATGCTGTTTTTTTTTTTTAACAAAAGTCAAACTATAAACATTTAGTTTATAAAAATTTTA
>NC_029781.3:100722157-100723768 GCF_000817695.3 Arachis duranensis
TAATCTGTTTTAACTGAATTTTTTTTTTTTGTCTTTCAAACATTAGTGATAAGCCAATAAGATTTCAGTAGATAAGAAATTAATGGAAAATTCATTGTTATGTTTTTCTTGTCTTAATAACTAATTAAGAATAATAACCAATAGAGTTTGAGAGACACATGCCATTACAGCATTGAGAACAATGGTTAAACCTCCCAAATAATAATGATGCTATAATGCCACTAATTGAATATAAGCCTATAAGGTCCACTCGATCAACTTTTTTAAAGTGAATGAAGATGCCTAAAATAACAACCTGGTGTTTAATGTATCTTTTTGTGTGGGAGAATAAAATGGCAGTTGATTTAAAGATATACGA
Source organism: Arachis duranensis (assembly GCF_000817695.3). Classification (NCBI taxonomy): domain Eukaryota; kingdom Viridiplantae; phylum Streptophyta; class Magnoliopsida; order Fabales; family Fabaceae; genus Arachis; species Arachis duranensis. The sequence continues at coordinate 100,722,516 of NC_029781.3, forward strand.
ATTTAGGTCATACTTCAATGGATTTTGGTGACCCTTGCCAGACTTGAATGTATGGTTTCCAAGCCAAGTCTTTAAAGTTTAAAACCCTATACATCTAAATTCTTTTATAAACTAAGTGCAGTGAAATAAAATAAATTAAATCAGTTATAATTAATATTATTTTAAATTTTATTATTTAATTTAATTAAACTTAATTTATAAAAGAATTTGAATGTGTAACATTTTTCAAGTCTTTATTTATTCTATTCAAATGATTTCCATCAATATTATTAATACATATTGTTCACACTCTTGCAAAAAAATATAGCCAAACCCAAAATAAATAAATGTCTAACCAAAAGAACCTATTTTTACTATATCTACCCGATTTTATAAAGGTTACGTGACTATAACAGTTTAGCCTACTTATCTAAATAAGTAACTAATTCATAAGATATCTCTCATTTATCTAGAAGAGAGATCTCAAAACTTTCATAAAAAAAAAAAAACAGTTATCTACCATCAAAAATGAAATTACACTAAAATGTGGTTATTTATTCTACTATAAATGCACTAACATCTTTAGATATATTTAAAACTCAATCAACTAAAAATCTGCTTAAACTCTTGCTAACTTAAACATTAGAGTATCTTGCAGGTATCACCTCCTACTTTCTCACGAAAAATTTGGACGACAGCATCTCGTTACCAACAAAAATCGTACACTGCTTATAAAGAATTTGAACCTCACGTTTAGGTTAGGAGAGATGATGAAGAGCAAGAATTTTTTTTGCCTCAATAAAAAAGGAAGAAAAGGGATAATGCTTATTTACTTATTTTATCAATATGGAATAATTAGAGTTACTGAAAATTATTTTAAATATTTTTATTTTGATAATATTCAATTGGAGAATGAAATATTTTGTTAGTCCAAATATTTTTGTTATAGTAGAGACTAAATTAAAAAAATTAATATAAAAATTTAATTAAAAAATATAAAAATTTAATTAAAAATTTAATGAAATTATAAAAATTAATAGAATAATTTGGTAAAACTAAAGAAAAGAAAAAAGTTTCGTCGTATCAGGAAAAGTAAATAAGGTTCTTCAACAATATCTACATTAAAAAATAAATAAATGATTATTTGAGATGTGATTTTGTATTACTTGTGATAAAAAAGGAACATATGCAAAAAATTCTTCAGTGTGCATACAAGGATACAGTGGTTATTATTTCCACAATTAAAGTCACTAATTAAGATTGCAACCCAGCTA
>NC_029781.3:100723908-100740635 GCF_000817695.3 Arachis duranensis
TTTCCTTGTTTTACTCATAATTTTCGAAATTTTGCATTAATTTAGTCAAAGATTTTCAAAATCATATCTTTTTTTTAGTCAAGTCAAAATTCTAATATCAAAAATTGATCTTTTCAAATCTTTTTCAAAAATCAAATCTTTTTAATTGCAATCATATTTTCAATCATATCTTTTTAATTGCTTATTCCAAACTCTTTTTAATTAACTAATTGATTTAGTTTTCAATTTGCTTTGATCTTATTTTCTTTCAGTTTTCGAAATTTTATTTATTTTCCATTTATTTTATTTTTTTCTTTCAGTCACTTTAATTTAACCAGATAAATAAAATAAAATAAAAATAATAGTTTAACTTATGGAAGTATAACTAGTCAAAGAAGAATGGATGATGATGGTCTTAGGTTGATGGGGAGATTTCTGGACCAAAAGAAAGGCATTGTCCGTACGCTCCCTAAAGTTTATAAATTGACAGGCTGGACTTCATACTTCATATGTCTTCTTCTTCATGGATTAAACACACTAAATATTGTAAAAATTATTGGGATTTAGTTAACATGTGTTTTTAGAGTATCTCTAATATTAGTTTTAAATTTAATTTAATTTTTGATTTTACAATATAACATATAAATATTTATAGAATTATTTGTTATAAAATAGTAATTTGAAATTAAAAGTGATATTTGTTCTTTTAATGCTTAATGTTAATTTAATTATAATTTGTTATTATTTTTAATTATTTTATCAACATAATTATACGAATGACAAAATTTTATTAGTTTTTTATTATCTCTAAAGTGATATCAATTTGATTTTATCAAACAGCTTTAATATAGATTTTAATTCTAAATTAATTTATTTTTTAAAAATATCAAAAATAATACTTTAAAAATACTTCATTAAAAATGGTTTTAAGATATATAATAAATCTATTATTAATAAACTGTTTAAATTTTTTTAATAAATATATTAAAAATATTAAAAACTTTTTTTTATTTTTACAAAAATTAAATTTATAATTTTAATATATATTTTTAAGATACAAAATAGATAAATCCTGTATATATTTTGCGCGGCAGTTAACAATGTTGCAACAGCAGAGTAATTGATCCACTTTAAAAGCGATATCTACTTGAGTACCTTACTTGATTTCGTATATTAATGTTATGCATCATATCATTTCTACATTGTACATGTTTAACTAATAATTAATCGTTAATAAATACTCATGTTCAACAAACATACCAACAATGTAGGGTCATTCTATGTCTCAATCTATCATCGATCATATATAAAAATTATGTTCTTAGTTAAAAACATTACATCATTTTTGTTATTTATTTTTTGGGCTGTGTGGGGTAAGGCACACAGCTAAATTCACAATGATGAGTGTAAATGATGGTGGGAGAGTAAGTCCATGTCACATTATTGAGGGTGCAAAGTTGGCTTTGTAATGAACCTCAGAGCACAAAGAAAGATGAGGGAACATAATTTGGGCCACCATATTTGTTTGGATTGATTGGTGATTATTGAAGATGGTGTATGCATGGTAGTATGTACTTTGCTCAAACTACCAAATAGGCGAAAATTGCAACCGCTTTATATAGCTGTTTCTCTAAAATCTGCATGGAACTCACCATTGTGAAAATTGATATCACTTGCTTTCTTTTATCCGATTAAAATTTTAAAATATAATCATATTAAATGTATATTAAAATTAGCCATTATGTATTTATGTATAAATACATATGTTATTTAATTTATTTTTAATATGTATTTTATATTTTAACATATATTTTATATTAATAACTAATTTTAGTATGCAAATAACATTTTTATTTGTGATATGCAAAAAGACATATTAAAGATATAATCATTTATATTCTTTTTTTATTAGTTTAAATTAAAAAAAAGTGATTTCACAATATAAAAATAAACATAAACTAATGCATGGGATGTTAGGAAATTATTTGATTTCCTAACTTATTTGTGGGTAATACATATATTAATTATAATCACAAATTATGCTATTTCAAATTAAATGACTTATATAATGATGATCTCATTTATTGTTTTAAATGCTAATTGAATAAGTCATTATTACTTTTGATTTGGAATTAAATGAAAATAAAATCGGATATTATCTTTTGTTCCTTAGATAATTATCTTTTTTGGATTTTAGATATATTATCTTTTAGACTTTAGATACTATTTTATTTGGGCTTAAGGGTTTAATGGGTGCCATACTCAAATATAAATAGACCTTCGGGGTTTCGGTCCCCAATATACCAAAGCCGCCTTTGTTGCTCTTTCCCCATCAAAAGAGTTACAGTTCAGCCACCTAAGAATACAGAAGACTTTGGTTGAGGAAAATCGAAAGAATCACAAGATCCAAATTCTTCCATCAATTTCTGACTCTTATGAATACAGGTACGTTTCTGCATTATAATATTTTAGTGATTTAATATGAATGATTTGAATTATTGAAATTAATTTATTTTAAAAAGTGATATTAGAACTATCCATAATTTAGTCATAAAAAATATCAATTTTTTTGTAATATTCTTTCGATTATATATTATTGCCCGCGCATATATATATTTTACTGTATCTATTTTTTTAATTTGATATGATAATTGATTTATCCTATTAATTTAGTATACAATTGATTAATAATTTTTTTGGGATATAAAAATTATTATGTATATGTCATTTATGCGAATATTAATCTATCAAAAAAAAATCTATATTTGGCCAAGTTATGTGTACATATTAATGATATTTGAATAATAAAAAAATATTATTTAATTGTTACCTAAAGAAACTAGTAACAATTTGGATTAGTATATCCATCTATTTTATAAAGATTTGGTTTTGAAATAAATTGATTGAACATTATGCTGCCAAGGTCACCTCTTTTGTGAAAATTGATTTATTTAAAACATTACGAATATGGTGATATGTAATTCATGCGAATATTGGTCGGCCCAAAGAAAGGTCTGTATTTGGCCGAATTACATACACATATTGATAGTAAATACATATTTGGGTAACTAATTAAGAATAAAGTAATGCTTATTATTTATGCAAACAATAATCGGCCCAAAGGAAGTTTATTGTTTGGCCAAATAATAAGCATTGCACACTTTTGTTTATTTTCTATTAATTATGCGGTCAATAATCGGCCCAAAGGAAGGTTATTGTTTGGCCAATTAATAGAAAATATATGCGGTAATAAATAGGTTGCAAAGTTTAAGTTTTCATGTGCGCATTAAGTCGGTCCAAAGAAAGACTTAATGTGTGATAGGAATTTTGACAATATTTGATTACTGCAATGAGAGTATCACTTACAGTTAATTTTTCTATCCAAATATTGAAAATTAATGTTGTGCTAGATATCTCAATATGGATTTTTTCTCATTAATTAACTAATATTTACTGCATGTTCTTTTTGTTCTAATCTATAAATTATGGCTTCAGCTACCAATGTTTCTGCACAAATTAGCAGTATCCCTATGCTGAATGGTTCAAACTTTAAAGTTTGGAAAGATACCGTGGAGATTATCCTCGATTGTATGGATCTAGATACAGCTCTTCGAGAGGAGAAACCCACTTCCACTCTGGAAAATCTCAATGAGGTTAAAATAGAGAAGTGGGAGAAATCCAATTGAATGAGCATTATGATCATGAAACGCTCAATTCCTGAGGCGTTTTGGGGCTCAATTACTGAGGATAAAGATGCCAAACAGTTTCTAAAGGGTGTTGAAAAATTCTTTACTAAGAATGAAAAGGCGGAGGCAAGTAGTCTTTTGAGCAAACTTGTCTCCATGAGGTATAAAGGTAAAGGGAACATTAGGGAGTACATTATGGAAATGTCTCATCTTGCTTCAAAATTGAAAGCACTAAAGTTAGAGTTGTCTGAAGATTTACTCGTGCATTTCATTTTGATTTTCCTTCCTGCACACTTTGGGTAATTCAAAGTGAGTTATAACACTCTGAAGGACACTTGATCCTTAAATGAACTTATATTTCACTGTGTGCAAGAAGAAGAGAGGCTACAGCAAGATAAGACTGAAAGTGCTCACATGGCTTCATCTTCTCAGTATAAAAGAAAGCATGATACTACTGCGGATATACCTTCTCAACAGAAAAAGGCTAAGAAACAGGATCAAGTTTTAACCTGTTTCTTCTGTAAGAAGGCGTGACACATGAAGAAGGATTGTACCAAATATGCCACTTGGCGTGTAAAGAAGGGGTTGCCTGTGGAGCCGACCGCCAAGTGATGCTGAAAGATACATCTATGTGGCAGACGGTAATATAGTTGCAGTCGAAGCTATAGGAACCTTTAGATTATGTTCCACGAGTGGATTTTACTTGTATTTATTAGAGACATTTTATGTACTGTCATTTAGACGAAATTTGGTTTCTGTTTCTCGTTTGGACAAATCAGGTTATTTTTGTTCATTCGGAGACAATAAAGCCAGTCTCTTTTATAATTCAAATAATATTTGCTCTGGTCATTTGGTGGATAATCTATATAGGCTTGACTTAAATTCTTATAATAATGAAATACTGCAAACGGGTACAAAACGAAAACTAAATGAGAATTCGGCATCATTATGGCACAAATGCCTAGGTCACATCTCTAAACAGAGAATTCAGAGGCTTGTGTCGGATGTGAGTGCATAAAGGGGGAAAACAACAAACAAAAGAAAATTAGGTGCCGAGAGAGTTAAAGATGTCTTAGAAGTGATACATACCGATATATGTGGCCAATTCCCTACTGTCTCTTGGAATGGACAACGGTACTTTATTACGTTCATAGATGATTACTCTCGTTATGGATATATATTTTAATTCATGAAAAGTCCCAAGCCTTGGATGTTTTCAAGTCTTTCAAAGTTGAAGTTGAACTTCAACTTGGAAAGAAAATTAAAGCTGTCAAATATGATCTTGGTGGTGAATACTACGGAAGATATGACGGTTCAGGTGAGTAACGTCCTGGGCCTTTTGCTTTTTTCCTAGAGGAGTGTGATATTGTTTCGCAATACACCATGCCAGGCAAACCTAGCATGAATGGTGTTGTAAAGCGAAGGAACCGAACTCTTAAGGACATGGTGAGAAATATGATTAGTCATTCTTCCTTGACTGAATCACTCTGGGGAGAAGCCTTAAAGACCGTAGTGTACATCCTTATTAGGGTACTAAGCAAAGCAGTTAACAAAACTCCATATGAAATTTGGACTGGGAAAAGATCCAGTATAAAGCATTTGCATATTTGGGGATGTCCAACTGAGGCGCAGCCTTATAGGCCGCATGAAAGAAAATCGGACTCAAGGACAATTAGTTGCTACTTTGTTGGTTACGCTGAGCGTTGACGGGGGTACAAGTTTTACAATCCTCCATTAAAGTCTATTTTTGAAACGGAAAATGCGAGATTTCTTGAGGATGTTGAGTTTGGGGGGAAGGAAATATTAGGAATGTTGCTTTTGATGAGGATTCTATAACTGACAATGATCAGGTCTTTGTACCTATTATTGTTCAAGACACAGTTATAGTATAAGAGCACAATGAGAATCTTACTGTAGATCCAATTACAGTACAGGAGAATAATAAGAATATTGTTGTTGCTCATAATAGTGCTACAGCACAAGAAAATAATGAGAATCCTCCTCAATCCCAATCCATACAGCAAGCTCAATAACCTCAAGTAGTGTCATTATTGAGATCCAATAGAGAAAGGAGAAAATCCATCTATGGTCTCAAACAAGCTTTCCGTCAATGGTATCACAAGTTCATCAAGTCATTATCTCATGGTTTTGAGGTAAATATCATAGATGAATGTGTATACCGCAAGTTTAGTAGGAGTAAATACATCCTTTTGGTCTTATATGTTGACGACATTCTACTTGCCAGTAGTGATATAGGCTTGTTGCATGAAACTAATAAATTTCTATCGAACAAATTCGAAACGAAAGATCTTGGTGATGCCTCTTTTGTATTAAAAATCGAGATACTAAGAGATCGCTCTCAAGGTATTCTTGGATTATCACAAAAGAACTATATCGAAAAGATTTTAAGTAGATATGGCATGAAAAGTTGTAGACCAATGGACACACCCGTAACTAAAGGAGACAAGTTCAGTCTCAAACAATGCCCTAAAAATGATCTTGAGAGGACAGCAATGCATGATAAACCTTATGCATCAGGACTAGGGAGCTTAATGTATGCTCAAGTCTGCACAAGTCCCGATATATCATTTATAGTGGGAGTGTTGGGTAAATACTTGAGCAATCCAGGCATGGATCATTGGATAGCTATTAAACGCGTAATGTGTTATCTAAAGAGAACAAAGGATTACATGCTTGCTTATCGGAGATCAGAAAATTTTGGAGATCATTAGGTACTCTGATTCCGATTTCATGGCATATGGTTGCGAAACTTTGTCATTGAGCTTCATATAGTAGATGATATTGAAAGGCCATTAAAGATATTTTGTGACAATAAGTCAGCAGTATTATACATCAACAACAATAAGAGCTTGACAAAATCGAAGCATACAGACATCAAGTTCTTAGTTGTCAAAGAGAACGTTTAAGAAAAATAGATTTTCATAGGACATATAGGAACATAGTATATGCTAGCAGACTCAATAACCAAGGAATTGACCCCTAAAGTCTTTCATGAGCACACTGCTCGGATGGGTGTCAACATTTGTGATGCCTTGGTTTAATGGGAGTTTATTTTATGCTATATGTCCTATAATTTGATCTATGTCGTTGAGTATATTAGGATGGTGATTGGCGTGGTTTAGTCACGGCATTTAATGTGATAAAAGCTGCGATAGTTCCATATCTAATGTATGAGACGGACCAGATTGTTAAAGTAATGAGAGAAATAGCATTCAGATGCGCGCATAAAGTTTATAAAGAGGTGATTATGTCAAGAAATAATATCTGTATAGCCCAAGTGGGAGATTGTTAGGAAATTATTTGATTTCCTAACTTATTTGTAGGCAATACATATATTAATTATAATCACAAATTATGCTATTTCAAATTTAATAGTGTATTTATAGTGGTGAACCAATAACCATTGTTGGAGTAGTTCCACCTTTTAAGGTGGATAACCGTCCGTTTATCTTAGGGAAGTTGAGATATGGCTCCTGGAAGTGGGCTGAGAGATTTTAGGGCAGTTACTTATTTGAATAGGTATTATCTGCCAGCTAACCTTCGATCCCAACTTCCTCGGAGTGAAGTCTATGTCGAATCCGACCTCTTTAGAGGAGGTTGGTTACGCGGGGGAGGCCAATCTTTGGATTGGGCCTTTTCATTCTATTTGGACCTGGGCCTTAGTGTTGGGTTAGGGTATGAACAGTGCCCCTACTCGACTCCAATCTCTTTTACTTAAGAGTTTGGACTAGTGTATTTCATCTTAGTTGCACAACCGATGTGATTTTTTGAAACCGACGTGATTCAAGATTCTCAACAGTCGCGTCTAATAAAACGTCGCGTCCGTTAGAAATTTCGTATTTACACGTGAGGAGCAGTTACATTGGTAATGGCTCGTTCCTTTAATGATTGTGCTAATTTACTTTTATGCCCTTTATGTGTTTATAAATACTTTTCCCTCTTCTTTCCTTGTTTCTTTTCTGAAAAAGAAAACTTCTTGTTCGCACTGAAATAGAGACCTTTTAGCCTTCCTTCTTCGAGTGCTTTGGTTGTTGCTGCGCTTGGTCTTTGGAAGAGGTCCTGTGAGTCTGTCAGTAGGTCTAATGATTTTGCTTTATTGATTAGACTGTTTCGGCCTTTTAGGAACCCTGTTATTGATCCTTCCCATTTCTTCTTTGTAGGTTTCATTGTCTTTTTACCTATTGTAAAAGATGTCTTCCATTGAGTCCCTTTCGTTATGGGTGGACGACACTGTTCTTGGGGACAGCCCATTAGTAGATACAGACTATATCACTGACCTTCGTACCAACCATAGGATCTGTGGTTCTGATAATGCGAGCCAAAGTATGAGTTGATTGTCCCGAGTCCAGAAGACCGGGTTTGTTTTGGGAGGGCTTCTGATGCTGATCCTCATTTCTTTTTTATGTACGAGAGTCTTTTTATCCGCCTGGGGGTTTCTCTGCCTTTTTCTTACTTTGAAATAGCTGTTTTGTCTCACTATCGCGTTGCTCCTACCCAGCTTCACCCCAATTATTGGGATTTCCTGAGAATTTACCAACTTGTTAGCTGGGCACTGGATTTTCTTTGAAATTTTTTTTTATCTTTTTCATATGACCAAGCCCTTCAGTGGGCAAAATAATAAGCAACAGTGGATATCTTTTCGAGCTATTCAAGGTCGGAAAACTTTTTCTATGTTTGAGGAGTCCTTCCATGATTTCAAAAATTTCTTTTTCAAAGTCCTGGCGGTAGAGGGTCATCACCCTTTCTTTCTTGATGAAGACTCAAACCCCCTCTTTCCTCTGTACTGGCTAAAGGCCTCTCCCGTGGAGAAGTACGGCCCTGATGATTTGGATGAGGTTAAAGAACCCATAGTGGGGTTCTTCCGAGATGTTTGGGGGAGAGCCCCTTATCTGCACACAAAGTTTCTTCAGGGGTCTCCGAGTTTTGTTTGGACCCAAATAGGTAGATTTGTTGTTGTCTTTCGATAATTCCCGACTTGATTTTGTTGCTTCTAACTTTGAAATCTCCCGAGTTATTATTTTCGAATTTTAGTTTAACTTTCTACTTTCTTTTTCAGAAATGGTGAAGAAAAGTTCAAGCTCTTCCTACTAGAAGGTCTAGGACACCAAGAAGAGGTCTCGGCCCCGAGTCGAAGCTGCCAGGGCTGTTGGCACTTTTCCTCCTCCTCCTCCTCGCGATTTGGGGACCTCCTCCCGCCCCCATTATGGTATCCTCTTCTTCTACTTCTTCTTTTCCTCCTCCTCGGCCCCGACCTTCCCCTGAACCTGAGAAGAGGAAGAAGCGCAAGACTTTAGAGTTTGGCTCTTCTCTTTCTGGGGAGACTAATTTTGATGGTCCTCAATTCGTTCGGAATCACATCTATCCCCATACTAGAATAAATATGGATGATGTTTCCGTTCAAAACCATCTTAACGTCCTAGTTCAGGGGAGTGTTCGTGCGGCTGGAGTATGTACAAAACTTCTTGATATTTTGGAGAAGACTCCCCTCAGCTCTTTGGGTTATACCAAAAAAGTTGAAGAGCTAGAGGGGAGGATCTTCCTTTATCAAGAGGAAGAGAAAAGGCTGAAGGGGGAGGTCGCTGAGTTGAAGGAGGAGAGGACTCGGCTTTAGGAGAGGGAGAAGAAGTTGATGGGCCAGTGTGCCATGACAGAGGGCCTTAAGAAAAAGGCGGAGCAAAATTACGTCAGGCTCTTTGGGGAGAACCTTGATTTGAAGAAGGAGTTAGCAAGATGTCGGGATGCTTTCCAGGACCTGGAGGATTCAGTGGCTGAGGGTTCGAAGGAGGCCTGGAGGATCTTTAAGGAGCAAGTCAGAGTTATTGCTCCTAACTTGGACCTTTCTCCTCTTGACCCTGACAAAATTGTGGTAGATGGGCCATTGTCTCTCCTCCCCGACCTAAGATGGACTCTAACCTAAAGACTCGAGGGCAGAGGATAGTAGAGTCTCCTCCTCGTGAGGAGCGACAAGATGGAGACCTCCCAAGTTCTTCCAAGGTTCCCTCTCAAGGTCCTGAATAATCTGCTCTGTCCTCTCCTGTTGCTGTTCCGACTTCTCTCCTTGCTGACCTTCCTTCTAGTGGTGGTGATCTTCCTTCTAATTGAGATTTGGCTATTTGGAGGCCCGGCCTGTGGGTCCCTTATTTTTAAACAATTCTATATTTTGTTTGTTGGTGGTGGTTCGTTTTTGACATTTTCTGGCCTTTTATGGCCGTAAACCAAAGTGCTTTGTCCCCCTTTTTTGGATAAGGGGTTTTAAGTATAATTGGCGTGTGCATGCTTTCTGATTTTTCCTTCGTCAGGCTTTTCGTGAAAAAAAGAACCCTTTTTGATCTTTTTGTTTTTGGAAAAACCTCTTATCTTGGCAAGTTGTGTTTTGCCTAAATTATTTTTGGATTTTTAAAGGCTTGACACAGCTTCTGCCTTTTGCTTTTAATGGTTTTCTTTTTATCTCTTTTTGATATTCCTTACTCACTCAAATCTTCTTTATTTGAATTTTTTGTGACTTAGGTTATTTTCGCGATGCATTTCCATTCTTCTAGGTTTTAACGACTTGCAAATTGATTACTACTCGAGTTTATCATGATCTGCTTTTATAACCTCTTTACACCGACTTGTACCTCGTTGTTTTATCCTAACAACCTTTTAGGCTGATTTATGGGATTTTCACGTTTTGTTGAGCTTAAGTTCGGTGCGTTTTGTGGAATAACTTAATGGAATTTACAAAGAGATGTAGAAAAAGATCTTTATTTGTTTTGTAAAGGTACTTTTTGCTACTAAGGGGTTTAAAAATTGTTGCCCCTTAGCCTCCACTTTGATGCCTCGTTAAAAAACCCCCTTAAGGAAAATCCTTTCTTTGGGAAAAAACCATGAAGTCAGAAAAAGAGTACATTAGGAAATGGAGTTCGCTTTTAACTATAGTACCTTTTCATATTACAAGCATACCACGACCTAGGTAGCTCGGTGTCATTCAAGTTTGTCACCTTGTAGTAGCCTTTTCCTAAGACTTGCCTAATTTTGTATGGCACTTTCCAATTAGCAGCAAGCTTTCCATCTCCAGATTTGTTAACTTCTATGTTATTTCTGATCAAAACCAAGTCGTCTAGAGCGAAGCTTCTTCGAATGACTTTTTTGTTGTACCTGTTCGTTATCCTTTATTTCAATGCTACTTCGCTTAGCTGGGCTTGTTCTCGGACTTCAGGGAGTAGCTCGAGCTCTTCTTTGTGCCCCTGTACGTTTCCAGCCTCGTCATAGAAGCTCACCTTGGATTTTGCTAATTAATCTCAACTGGTATCATGGCTTCTATGCCATAAGCAAGTCGGAAGGGTGTTTCTCCTGTGGCAGACTGAGGTGTGGTCCGATAAGCCTATAGTACTTGAGGGAGTTCTTCGGCTCATGCTCCCTTTACCTCTTGCAACCTTTTCTTCAATCCTGCCAGTATGACCTTGTTAGCCAGCTTGGCTTGCCCATTTGCTTGTGGGTGCTCTACCGAGGTGAACTAATGCTTGATCTTCATGCTGGCTACCAGGTTTCTAAAGGTAGAGTTGGTGAACTGAGTGCCTTTATCGGTGGTGATGGAGTGGGGTACCCCATACATTGTGATAATATTTTTGTAGAGAAATTTCCGACTTCTTTGGGCCGTGATGGTGGCTAATGGTTCTGCTTCTATCCACTCGTGAAGTAGTCTACTCCCACTATTAGATATTTTACTTGTCCATGCGCTTGGAAAAAGAGACCTAGCAGGTCCAATCCCCGTTTCGCAAAAGGCCATGGAGAAGTTATACTAATGAGCTCTTCGGGGGGAGCGACATGGAAGTTTGCATGCATTTGGCATGGCTGGCACTTCTTCATGAACTCGGTGCATCTTTCTGCAAGGTCGGCCAGTAGAATCTGACTCGGATAACTTTTCTAGCTAATGACCTTGCTCCGAGATGATTCCTGCATATACCATTATGGACCTTCTCAAGTACTTCCGACGTCTTTAAGGTAGGGACGCACTTCAACAATGATGTTGATATTCCCCTTTTATAGATGATACTTTTCACCAAAGTGTAGTTTTGTGCTTCCCTTCGGATTTTTTAGCCTTTTTTTCCTCTTTGGGTAGGATGTCGAATTTCATATATTTGATTAGGGGGTTCATTCATCCGAGTTCTAATCTGGATACTTTGACGACGTCTTGTCTGGCTTCTGCTTTTTCAATAGAGGGTTCTTGGAGGATTTCTTGGATTAAGCTTCTATTATTCCCCCTGGCTTGGTACTTGCTAGCTTGGAGAGGGCGTTTGCTCTGCTATTGAGATCCTGAGTTATGTGCTTGACCTTAGTTTCCACAAAACGCCTAAGATACTCCAAGGTTTTGTCTAGGTACCTCTTCATATTGGGGTCTTTATCCTGATATTATCCATTGATTTGTGAGATGACCACCTGGGAGTCACTAAACACAAATACTTTTGTTGCGCCGACTTCTTCTGCCAGTTTTAATCCTGCAATCAAGGCTTCATATTCTGCCTGATTGTTTGAAGCTGGAAATTCGAATTTGAAGGAGACTTCTATTTGGGTTTCCTCTTGGTTGACTAATATTATGCATGCACTGTTTTCGATTTTGTTTGAGGATCCATCTACATATAGTTCCCTTGTAGTGGAGACTTCCTCTTGATCCCCTGCATATTCTGTCACGAAGTCAGTGAGGCATTGGGCTTTAATTGTCGTCCGAGTTTCGTACCTTAAGTTGAACTCGGATATCTCTGTTGCCCATTGAACCATTCTACCCGCAATATCCGTCTTATGAAGGATTTGCTTCATGGACTGGTTCGTTCAAACCCTTATTGTATGGGCTTGAAAGTAAGGTCGTAGCCTTCGTGAGGCTACTATTAAGGAATACGCAGACTTCTCAAGTTTTTGATACCTTAATTCAGGGCCTTGTAGGACTTTGCTGGTGAAGTATACAGGATACTGCCCGACCTCGTCCTCCCGTATTAGAGCTGATGCTACAACTTTGTCTGCTATGGACAAATACAGGACGAGTTCCTCCCCAACTTCAGGTCGGGTCAGAATAGGAGGTTGGCTTAGAAACCTTTTGAAATCTTGGAATGCTTCTTCACACTCAAGGGTCCATTCGAACTGGCATCCTTTTCTTAGTAGAGAGAAGAGTGGCAGGGATCATAATGCCGATCCTGCCAAGAACCTGGAGAGGGCTGCAAGTCGGCGTTCAGCTGTTAGACCTCCCTTAAACAAGTCGGGCTTTTCATTTCTAGGATTGCTTTGCACTTGTCGGGGTTCGCTTCAATTCCCCTTTGCGTAAGCATAAATCCTAAAAATCCTAAAAAATTTTCTGCCTCCATCGCGAAGGTGCATTTTGTGGGATTTAACCTCATTCCGTGCATCCTTATGTAAGAAGGCGGGACACATGAAGAAGGATTGTACCAAATATGCCACTTGGCGTGTAAAGAAGGGGTTGCATGTGTGGCCGACCGCCAAGTGATGCCGAAAGATACATCTATGTGGCAGACGGTAATATAGTTGCAGTCGAAGCTATAGGAACCTTTAGATTATGTTCCACGAGTGGATTTTACTTGTATTTATTAGAGACATTTTATGTACTGTCATTTAGACGAAATTTGGTTTCTGTTTCTCGTTTGGACAAATCAGGTTATTTTTGTTCATTCGGAGACAATAAAGTCAGTCTCTTTTATAATTCAAATAATATTTGCTCTGGTCATTTGGTGGATAATCTATATAGGCTTGACTTAAATTCCTATAATAATGAAATACTGCAAACGGGTACAAAACGAAAACTAAATGAGAATTCGGCATCATTATGGCACAAATGCCTAGGTCACATCTCTAAACAGAGAATTCAGAGGCTTGTATCGGATGGAATTCTTGGACCCCTAAATTTGGCGAACTTTGAAGTCTGTATTGAGTGCATAAAGGGGGAAAACAACAAACAAAAGAAAATTAGGTGCCGAGAGAGTTAAAGATGTCTTAGAAGTGATACATACCGATATATGTGGCCAATTCCCTACTGTCTCTTGGAATGGACAACGGTACTTTATTACGTTCATAGATGATTACTCTCGTTATGGATATATATTTTAATTCATGAAAAGTCCCAAGCCTTGGATGTTTTCAAGTCTTTCAAAGTTGAAGTTGAACTTCAACTTGGAAAGAAAATTAAAGCTGTCAAATCTGATCTTGGTGGTGAATACTACGGAAGATATGACGGTTCAGGTGAGTAACGTCCTGGGCCTTTTGCTTTTTTCCTAGAGGAGTGTGATATTGTTTCGCAATACACCATGCCAGGCAAACCTAGCATGAATGGTGTTGTAAAGCGAAGGAACCGAACTCTTAAGGAGATGGTGAGAAATATGATTAGTCATTCTTCCTTGACTGAATCACTCTGGGGAGAAGCCTTAAAGACCGTAGTGTACATCCTTATTAGGGTACTAAGCAAAGCAGTTAACAAAACTCCATATGAAATTTGGACTGGGAAAAGATCCAGTATAAAGCATTTGCATATTTGGGGATGTCCAACTGAGGCGTAGCCTTATAGGCCGCATGAAAGAAAATCGGACTCAAGGACAATTAGTTGCTACTTTGTTGGTTACGCTGAGCGTTCACGGGGGTACAAGTTTTACAATCCTCCATTAAAGTCTATTTTTGAAACGGAAAATGCGAGATTTCTTGAGGATGTTGAGTTTGGGGGGAAGGAAATATTAGGAATGTTGCTTTTGATGAGGATTCTATAACTGACAATGATCAGGTCTTTGTACCTATTATTGTTCAAGACACAGTTATAGTATAAGAGCACAATGAGAATCTTACTGTAGATCCAATTACAGTACAGGAGAATAATGAGAATATTGTTGTTGCTCATGATACTGCTACAGCACAAGAAAATAATGAGAATCCTCCTCAATCCCAATCCATACAGCAAGCTCAATAACCTCAAGCAGTGTCATTATTGAGATCCAATAGAGAAAGGAGAAAATTCATCTATGGTCTCAAACAAGCTTTCTGTCAATGGTATCACAAGTTCATCAAGTCATTACCTCATGGTTTTGAGGTAAATATCATAGATGAATGTGTATACCGCAAGTTTAGTGGGAGTAAATACTTCCTTTTGGTCTTACATGTTGACGACATTCTACTTGCCAGTAGCGATATAGGCTTGTTGCATGAAACTAAGAAATTTCTATCGAACAAATTCGAAATGAAAGATCTTGGTGATGCCTCTTTTGTATTAAGAATCGAGATACTAAGAGATCACTCTCAAGGTATTCTTGGATTATCACAAAAGAACTATATCGAAAAGGTTTTAAATAGATATGGCATGAAAAGTTGTAGACCAATGGACACACCCGTAACTAAAGGAGACAAGTTCAGTCTCAAACAATGCCCTAAAAATGATCTTGAGAGGATAGCAATGCATTTATGCATCAGGACTAGGGAGCTTAATGTATGCTCAAGTCTGCACAAGTCCTGATATATCATTTATAGTGGGAGTGTTGGGTAAATACTTGATCAATCCAGGCATGGATCATTGGATAGCTATTAAACGCGTAATGTGTTATATAAAGAGAACAAAGGATTACATGCTTGCTTATCGGAGATCAGAAAATTTTGGAGATCATTAGGTACTCTGATTCCGATTTCATGGCATATGGTTGCGAAACTTTGTCATTGAGCTTCATATAGTAGATGATATTGAAAGTCCATTAAAGATATTTTTTGACAATAAGTCAGCAGTATTATACTCCAACAACAATAAGAGCTTGACAAAATCGAAGCATACAGACATCAAGTTCTTAGTTGTCAAAGAGAACGTTTAAGAAAAATAGATTTTCATAGGACATATAGGAACATAGTATATGCTAGCAGACTCAATAACCAAGGGATTGACCCCTAAAGTCTTTCATGAGCACACTGCTCGGATGGGTGTCAACATTTGTGATGCCTTGGTTTAATGGGAGTTTATTTTATGCTATATGTCCTATCGGCATTTAATGTGATAAAAGCTGCGATAGTTCCATATCTAATGTATGAGACGGACCAGATTGTTAAAGTAATGAGAGAAATAGCATTCAGATGCGCGCATAAAGTTTATAAAGAGGTGATTATGTCAAGAAATAATATCTGTATAGCCCAAGTGGGAGATTGTTAGGAAATTATTTGATTTCCTAACTTATTTGTAGGCAATACATATATTAATTATAATCACAAATTATGCTATTTCAAATTAAATGACTTATATAATGATGATCTCATTTATTGTTTTAAATGCTAATTGAATAAGTCATTATTACTTTTGATTTAGAATTAAATGAGAATAAAACCGGATATTATCTTTTGTTCCTTAGATTATTATCTTTTTTGGATTTTAGATATATTATCTTTTGGGTTTTAGATACTATTTTATTTGGGCTTCAGTTTTAATGGGTGCCATGCTCAAATATAAATAGACCTTCAGGGTTTCTGTCCCCTATATACCAAAGCTGCCTTTGTTGCTCTTTCCCCATCAAAGGAGTTACAGTTCAGCTACCTAGGGATACAGAAGGCTTTGGTTGAGGAAGATCGAAAGAACCACAAGATCCAAATTCTTCCATCAATTTCTGACTCTTATGAATACAGGTACACTTCCGCATTATAATATTTTGGTGATTTAATATGGATGATCTGGGTTATTGAAATTAATTTAATTTAACATGGGAAATATGAGTAACACTAATATTTTATGGTGCATAATATAAAAATAGAGAAGTGCTAAGAGCCAACAAATTTTGTGATTTGTAGTCATCAATTAGTCATCATTAATATTTTTAATGGTGTAAAACTACAACAAAAGTGGCAGTTAGCGGCTGTTTTGAACTGCTGCAAAATATTTCGCGGCTGTTTTATGAAACGTCGAAAGGTGGGCCGCGACTACATGGATAGCGGCGATTTTTTCCAACTGCTGGAATAATAGCCGCGAAATGAAACTTAGGTTTTGTGGTGGTTCTTACCCACTGCAATATGTGGATGAAAAATGTAATTTCTCAATTTGCGGCG
>NC_029781.3:100740743-100743310 GCF_000817695.3 Arachis duranensis
GCAGTTTTTAATTTGCCATTAAAATTTGATTTTTCTATTATTTTTCCTATTTCGAAAAAGTATGTTTATTAAACATTAATTTTTTTACTTTTCAATTAATTTAGAGAAATTGCAACCAAGTAAAACATCTCAATTAACATAACAAACTAAATTAAATATATGCAAATATAACATATATAATAAAATTGTCATAACATCATCCAAAATAAAATAAGAATGCTTAAGTTGAAGAAAATAAGCATAAAGCACTAAACCAAATTAAATGTAAAAGTATCTAAGAACATTGATTGAAATTCAAAATTTTTGTTGCGGGTCGTGATTGTCATATGAAGATGGCCCTGCGCATGACGAGTCTCGTGTACCGCCCAAAAAAACCCAACTTTGCAGCAACCTTAGCTGGCAAATTGTCTCCTTGCTGTTGGACTAGATATTCCAAGACCTTATGTATCGACTGTCTCTTTGCCTGCTCTTCTTCTAACTTAGCCGTCAATTCTGTAATCCTCTTCTCGTACTCTTCATTGGGCTCTGTAGAACCCGACGGTTGTCCAGCAGCGTTACCAAAGACTTGGGTGGGACATGGTCCAGCACCTAGGGCACGAACTCGTCTTGGGTGCTCCTTTCTAAAAACTTATGATGGCAAATCATTTTGTGAAAGGTGCTTAGAGGATCCATACTGCCTCTCAGCATTCGCAATTGCTTCCTATAAATATACAACACATTGGAGAGGCATGAGTTAATAGTAGCACGATATATACAGTAAGCTAAGTTGCTTCAAATTTTCAAACATGACTTACACTAACAACACGTACATCGGGATGGATATATGAGCCATCTTTTTTCTTATGAGTTATGATAAACAACTCTCCTCTACCGACGGGCCTTCCTTCTTCTTTCTCCTATATCTTTGATATCGACACAATTTAGTAAACAACAACAACATATTTAGGAAGATTAATCAAAATTTTAATGCAAATAATGACTTATTACCACTTCGTCTTTTTTTCTTGCCAATGTTTTGGAGCCCCCAGTATGTGTGTAAAGTTACTTGCTCCGATTTAAAACATTCTGTTTACACTTTTTCTGTGACCAAATAACAGAACAAATGTAAGTGAGAAAGATATGTTGAATATAAAATGTAAGGCGAGTAATATGTATACACATGTATGTTTTTGTGGAAATAATAAAATATACCAAGGCTTACCTTTGTTTCTTCCTTTTGGCGATAGTCAATGAACTTTTTCCATTCATTTTCTTCTATTCCTTTTGGGTGATGCTTAAGATTTTCTTCATAAGTCCTTTTTTCTTTGTAACACCTATGATACAAGAGGTGCCTTGTATCTTTCCAGATCTTTCCTATCCTCTTCATAATATTGCGCTTTATTTTTCCTTCGGCATCATTATCATAGTGAAAGACCCGCTGCAATTAGTTGACATTGTCATTAACCAAGTCCAACTAACAAGCCAATTATATGGATCTTCAACCAGGTAAGTAACATTATTTTTCTGCGTCTCATGTATATACTATTTGAAACCTTTTTTTATAGTTTTTCTAATTTCCGTCTAAATCAAAAGATACGCCCCTTGAAAAATTAAATCTTTAACCAAAAAAAGTATTCAACTAAAAAACTAGTTCACAATAGCATATAAAAATTAACAAAATTCACAAAATATGATACAATTCATGATCAGTACCTTAACCCAGTAGCTCAAACAATATTATCAACAACACATTAAGAGAACAAATCAAGCAAAAAGTCAATATCAAAATTTTTAAAAAGTGCTTAATGCTAAATAAATGACTAGAGGTAGGGACAGATAAACATTAGAAAAATACGCAACAATATTATTATGGCAATCTCAGCAACTCACAATACACAGAAAATAACAAAATCACAGCAATTCAATATCAGTGAACTATCCCAGTAAATCGATCAGTAATTAATTATTATTAAGAACAGATCAACAAAACAAGAAAAACCAAACTCAATAAGCAGTGTTTAAGCTAACTAGAGGAAAGGATAGAGAGATAAAGAGCGAGCTTGAAGGCGATAAAGAGCGAGCTCGATGGCAACGACGAGTAGAAGAGAGACCTCGACAGCGACAGTGAAGATAAGAGAGAACTTGGTGCTGACGGCGAGGAGAAGAGAGAGCTCGACAATGGTGACAGCGAGGAATCTTGAACCTTGCTTCCGATGACCAGACGACCCCGACGAACACTGATGCAAACCCAATCGGCAATGAGGTTGACGCGATGTTGCAGGGCGGTGGGGCTGCGGTAGTTGCGCTGGGCGATGGCTGCGGTACGGGTTTAAGAGAGGGCGGTGGCTGCTAGGATTTGTTTCTTTGTCATTTCAATTTTCAAATAAGAGGGGAGATGAGTTAGGGCCTGAGAGAAGTGGGGGGCTTGTGGGTAGTCCATTAGGTTTAAGAGTTTTTTTCTTTTAATAAAAATCAAAGCGTTAATGTTTTGGGTAAGTAATGTACATAATTAGTAATCTTTATAATGTTATACCTATAAATAATTAATAACTATAAATTAATGATATTTATTATATAAATAGCTATTA
>NC_029781.3:100743353-100761435 GCF_000817695.3 Arachis duranensis
GTAAGGGATCTCTTATTACAAATTAAAAAGTGGCTGACAATAAAATATAATTTATTGATTTAAATTTATAATTTCTTTTAAAATAAGAATTGAAATCATTATTGAATTTTAATATTTAATTTTGTCAATAATAGTTAACATAAAATGAAAACAATTTCAACCGAGTTGCATGACACCTAAACAATAATTTAGTTAAAACAAGTAGAAATAACAAAATATTTAACAATGTCATTAATTACACATTGTTCACTTTAAAGTACGTTGACAAAAACTTAAAATAATAACAATGCCAAAACCATAAAGAATGCTAATAAGACTACATGTGGTTGTATTTTATGAGAGTATTATTCATCACAATTTTTTTTATGGGAGTAAGCTAAGGAAACATAATTTTTATATTGTGCTAACCATTTTAAATTTCATATTTCTTACATCACTATTAATTAGTTCGATATATTTTGATACTATACTAGATGTTGATAAAACCTGGATTTCAAAGTCACGGAATAATGTGGAATATAGGCAAGGACTGAATAACTTTTTAGACTTTGCGTTTGCGAATGTATCCTCCGATGGCATGATAAAGTGTCCATGTCCTAAATGCGGGTTTCAACTTATGCAAACAAAAGAGGATGCATATGACCATCTGTTGTTACGACCATTTTCCCCTGGATATAATATTTGGCTGCGTCATGGTGAAAAGCCGGTTGAAGAGAGACCTAGATTGGAACGAGTAGATGAAAATCCAATACCCCAAGTGAATCAAATGCACCAAATAGTCAACAAAGCATTCAATTTCATGATGCAACATGGGAGTGAGGACATCACAACAATCAAACATGTAGAAGATGATGAAGACGTGTTACCGTACTTGTATGAAGGTCCAAGTCACGCGGCGCGGGATTTTAATGATCTACTGTCAGACGAAGAGCAAGAGTTATATCCTGGATGCTCAAAGTACTCCAAATTGTCGTTCCTAGTGAAGCTTTATCATATTAAGTGTATGTGCGGTGTGAGTGACAAGGCAATGACAATGATTCTTGACTTACTTCGGAACGCATTCGAACAAGCAAAACTGCTAAGGACAGTGTATGAAGCCAGGAAGACAATAAGAAAGTTGGGTATTGAATATACCAAGATAGATGCTTGTCCAAATGATTGTATGCTGTACCGAGGTGATGATGAGAACTTGACTATGTGCAAGAAATGTGGGTGTTCAAGATGGAAGTAGAAGACTAAAAAGGGATCTATTATTAGGCTCAATGTACCAGTGAAGAGAAATGGAAAACCTATAGCAGCCAAGACTCTTCGTTACTTTCCCCTCATACTACGACTGCATCGGTTATTCATGTGCAGCAAGACATCAAATGATATGTTATAGCATAAACAAGCGTCTAATAACGATGGTTTTCTTAGGCATCCAAGAGACGGTGAAACATGGAAAAAGTTTGATGCAAAGTATACTAATTTTTTGACGGATCCGCGCAATGTTCGCCTAGCCTTGGTGAGCGATGGATTTAATCCCTTTGGGAATATGAGCACAAAATACTCCATCTGGCCTGTGATTCTTATTCCGTATAATCTTTCTCCCTGGCTTTGCATGAAGCAGACATCTTTCATTCTATCCACGCTTATTCCTGGGCCGAAAATGCCAGGTAACGACATAGATATTTATTTGCAGCCTTTGATAGATGAGTTAAAGCAATTATGGAATGGTGTTGAAACATATGATGCCAAAAAGGGAAACACTTTCAAGATGTGTGTGGTACTGATATGGACTATCAGCGACTTTTTAGGATTGGGAAACCTATCTGGCTGGAATATGCACAGTGGGTTATCCTGTCCTACGTGTAACTTGGACGCTAAGCTACATCAAAAATGGTGCTTCATGGGCCATCAACTCTTTTTGAATCAGGGACACAAATACAGACTATACCAGAATAGATTTGATGGTCAGGTCAAAGGTAGAGATCCACCGAAGAAGCTATCCGGAACAGATGTATTGAGGCAACAGTCTAATGTGCATGTTTCATTTGGGAAGAGTTCAACTGTGACAGTAAAAAAAGACACAATGGTAAGGATGCGGATGAATATGACTCGCATTGGAAGAAGAAGAGTGTTTTCTTTTATCTCCCGTACTAGGAGCATCAGATGTTGCGTCACAACCTCAATGTGATGCATATAGAAAAAAACGTGTGTGACAATGTGGTCTTCACTATCTTAAACGATAGCGGCAAATCAAAAGACAATCTTAAAGCTCGTAGAGATTTACAATGCATGGGTATAAGGCCTGAATTATGGTCGGGGGAAGGTGGTAAATATCCTGTAATATTTGCGATGTCAAATTCACAGAGGGATGTATTCCTGAAGACTCTGCAGAATGTGGTATTTCCAGATGGTTACTCTAGCAATGTTGCTCGTTGTGTTGATTTGCAACAACGCAAGTTATCTGGGTTGAAAAGTCATGACTGTCATTTTTTGATGGAACAATTACTCCCAATTTTGGTGAAGAATGCACTTCCGAGTCCGGTGTCCAACGTGATTGCAAATTTGTCATCATTTTTTCAAGAACTTTGTGGAAAAGCCATAAACTCTATGCAGCTTGCTGAGCTTCAGAATCATGTTGTACAAATCTTGTGTCAGATGAAAATAATTTTTCCTCCATCCATCTTCACCGTCATGGTTCACCTCACGGTGCATCTCGTTGATGAGGTTACTCTTGGTGGACCAATACATTATAGGTGGATGTATCCAATAGAAAGGTTATGATAAACCCCTTTAGTACACTCATATCAATTAATTGTGCATATACTGAGCATTTTATTATATTTATATAAAAGGTATTTAGGACGTCTGAAGCAATATGTTCGTAATAGGGCACAACCAGAAGGCTCAATTGCAGAAGGCTATTTATTTGAGGAAATCCTGACTTTCTATTCTAAGTATTTGGATAATATTGAAACTAGAATCAACCAACCAAGGCGAGTTGATGATGAGCCCGTTGATGTTCTTCATAATTCAGGGGGAAGTATGTTCCCAGCTATTGGAAAGGCATTAGGGGCTGTTTCGCATTTCGAACTCACTCCAATGAAAAAACATCAAGCTCATTGTCATGTGCTAGTCAACTGCGATGTCGTGGTTCCATTCGTTGAGTAAGTATACGCTTGTATTTCTAAAACACCAATATAAATTTTTTCTCCCAGTGACTAGTTGGACTAATTTTCTTTTCTCCAATAAAGTATATTTAGGGAAAAGACAAAGCGAAGCTTGCATCATCAGACAAGGTCGCAAGCTAAGATAGATAGTATCGTCCATGTAGAATTTCCTCGGTGGTTCAAGCATGAGGTTGACAGAATACTAACCTGTCCAATGTGTTTTTAGCCTGGAATTAGTAATATATGAAAACCGATTTTAATATAAAGCATGAATGTTATGTGGTTCCAGGTTCCTATGGAAAGTACGCTTCATTTGAAAGAGCTAAAGTTGCTTACGTGCGGTCCCATGATTCAGGCAAGACGTTTTGAGGCGTACAATGTTAACGGGTACAAGTTTAGAACTATCACAAAGGAAAACGGGATGAAAACACAAAATAGTGGAGTATATGTATCATCTAATACAAGAAGTTATGCAAGCATGCGTGATAATAGATTGGCTGTTGGTGATGTTCCGTATTACAAAAAAATTGTAGACATAATTAAATTGAATTACAGCTGTTCCTTCACAGTGGTATTGTTCAAATGTGTTTGGACTGATACCACTACCAGTAGAGGCATCAAACAACACAATTTGGGGCTTACTAGCCTTAATTTCTCTCGTCCAATACACACTCGTAATCGTGAAGAAGATGAACCGTACATATTGGCATCGGAAGCTCAGCTTGTATACTATGTGGATGATGAAGTAGCTAAGGATTGGAGTGTTGTGGTTCATGTGAAACCAAGGGCTTTGTATGACATGGGAGAAGAGAATGAAAAAGTTGAAGTTGATTTTTCTTCATAGTCAGGGTTGAACATGTCAGTGGAATGTGACATTGGAGATTTACTGTTGACAAGGGAGGAAGATATAGAAGACCTCATAGAAAATGGTTCAGAGTCTTTCGATGATGTCGCGTAATGCTTGTATGAAGCATTTTGATGTAATTTAAAAATGATCTTTTTGTCATAAACTAAGTTAAATAAACTCAGCGTTGTACGTTGTTTTCTTTGGTTACTTTATACTTGTGTAGTTTTTATTTGCAGTTAAATATTTATGTTATTGTGAATTCTCATGAGTAAAAGCAGACTTTTTGTTTCTTTCAATGATTTTAATACAGAGAAGTTAGTTTACGTTAAATCTTTATTCCTTCTACAGTTGTTGTTTTTCTTAGGATTGCATTTTTG
The DNA here is from genome assembly GCF_000817695.3 of Arachis duranensis. Lineage (NCBI taxonomy): Eukaryota > Viridiplantae > Streptophyta > Magnoliopsida > Fabales > Fabaceae > Arachis > Arachis duranensis. The sequence goes on from NC_029781.3 coordinate 100,747,733, forward strand.
ATAATCTTGCTATCTATTACGCAATATAATTTCACTAGTGTTGCGTTTTGAAAACAATAGTGAACATAACATGACGGTAGAACATGATCGGAGAAAACTGAGGACTTTTCGTCATCCTCTGCAAGCACAACAATTGCTACAGAGCTTCTGTTTAAAAAAATTTCCCAAACTACTAACAAATGTGATGGTAATTGTAAAAAATATGCGTTTAGTTTTAAAATTGTCTTAGCATCTCGTAGTTTGTTTTTTTTCTAAGTCAGTATTTAATGATTTCGGAGTTCTTAGTTTCTTCTATGTATACTCATTCTGTTATATGCATGTTGATATTTTCAGTCTTACCTGAATATTCCGGAGAAATAGTTCCTGACAATCTAGATGGAGAAGAATCTGATTCAAAAGACAATTTAGATGATATCTCCTCTGTCGCAATCGACAGATTCGTGCAGTTTGATTTGAATAAGGTTCCGGAAGAAGACGTTGAAACTTTCGAAGACCAACAAGATAAACAAGATGATATACATGTTAAGAAAATGTGCTTTGATCTGAATAAATTGCCATGGTATGGAGATGAAATATTAGATCCTCTAAAACGTGAAGGCCATAGATTCATAACAGAGTATTTTTTCGCTAGGTCAATACGATGTTGGAGAGAAATTTTGATCTTTTATTATAATAGTTATGCTGATTTCCTTAGTTTAATCATTTAGGTCGCAGTTGTACATGTTTATTCTTGATTTAGATTTAGTAAGGCATAACTTTAAAGAGGAGTAATTTTGATTTATGCTCTCTAGAACTTTATTTTAACTTTATAAATTCAGAGTATGATTTTATTTTCTTCTTTTACATCCATGTTTGAAAGCAAATTTACATGCCAATAACGTAATCAAGAAAATCTTATTGGTAAATTTGTTCACATGAGTTCACATATATAGCTTATTTAACTTGTGGAATTTTTTTACGTAAAACGAATGTGAAAGCAGTGTTACGAGTTTAAGTAACAATAATTTAAACATATGTAGTTTAGCATAGTAGTCTTTACTTAACTAGATTATACACAGATGGTTTATTACTAAGAAAAACATTGCAATTGTGGTAATACTCATTTTGCGGCGATTTAAACAAAACCGCCGCAAAATGTAAAACAATAAATCACCGGCGGACATATAGCGACGGTTTTCAAAAAGATGCCGCGAAATGCAAACCTAATTGAAATATAAATATCGGCCTGATTGCAGCCCCAACTCTTAACCGCCACTATATGTGCCGCAGATTGTCGTTTCGCGGCGATTTTGCAAAACCGTCACAAAATATCCGCCACTATCTGCCGGAATTGTTGTAGTATATCTAATGGTGTGAAATTATTTACTTTTTTTTATTAGTTAAGTGTTAGCCAAATTTTAATAAAAGTATTAATCTCTTAAATTTGCTCATAAAAATATTATATATACATAAAAAATTAATTACTAAATTAATTACCATGTATTTTTACGTAAATAAATCTGCCGTTTAAACATGTCAGGGTTTTTGGTCATAAAAGCTTTAACAAGTGCCCTAAATACAATTATTTTTAATTGAATTTCAAAGTTTAAATCCGCGAAACACCCACTTGAATTGCGGCATCCTATTTTAATTTGTCAAAATTAACATTTTTGTTTTCGACATGACTTGTCTTTTTTTAGATCTTGTAAAAAAATCTTTATAGATCTTTGTTGGTGGGTTGTAATTTGTAAACCATGGATTTTTCATCATACTGTGCCGGAAAAAAGGGCTTTACAAAATGATTAAAAACGGATCGCCATCCAGCGGCGGTCAAAAAGTCAAGAGTCAAATCATTCAAGTATTTAATCTCCAAAGTCACTGCACCCATTCATCTAACAAGCATCAACCTTTTGTTCTTTTTTGTCATTAGCCATATTAGCATTGCACCAAAACTTAACAAATAAATTGTGGGTCAACATTTCTATTCTTAATTTCGACTAAATCATGATATTTTGAACGAACAACACACACATCCATTTCCGTAGCTGGAAAAAGGATGAAGAATTGAAGACAACCCCAATAATAATATCAAATGGGATATGCAAAGTAAACTATAGGGTCCATATAATAATAGATAAGATAAAAGGACGATAAAAGGAGAAGGCATAACATAACATAACACGTTCGGAGACCACTTCTCACATGCTACAAAGACGAGAGAACCAACTTGAAGGGACGGATAAGTCTTATTAGGTAAATTCTAGCCTACCTTTTTTATAATAACATGTAATTTACCTTCTGTGACATGTTATCTTTTAATTGGTTGCTATGTTAACTATGGTTAAATTATTGGTAATTAAATTATAGCCCAAAGTGGGTGATTATGTAATTAAATACCTCCAAATTTAATTTCAATGCCATCCAAAAATCCCATATCATCATCACCATCACCATCAACATCATCATCATCATCATTATTTTCATTTTCTTTTTCGTCTTCCCCTTCTACACTATGATCATAAAAAGCCATCATAATCGATTTCACGTTCTTAAATTTTAAGATTTTCTGAATTTCGCAAACGTAAACTTAGTCTCACCTGGGCTAGGTTCACCAAACAAAAGCAGTTTTTATAACTAAACACAAAGAACACAAAACACAGAACACGACCTTACTTGAACAAGATCTGTTCTATAGGCTCGTACATCTGTATCCTTGAGTTCTAAGAAGACTTTGGTTGAACTATGACCGTGAGGTCAGAGCGTGATTAATTGTTCCAAAACGCATGCCATCTGAACGATGGAGGATCGTTCGCGCTACAACCTTGTGGTCGAGATGGTCTCACGGTGTTCTGACCGACTCAAATATTTTTTCCCTGACCATTTAATTAGTTATTTTTTCTAAATACTTAGTGTGTGTTTGGATTACAATTTGCAAACGGGAGTTTGAATAAAATTAATTTTGCAAACTTGATTTTGATGAAAAGTAAGTTTGTATTAAGTGATTTATGTTTGACAATATTTATAGCAAAATGAATTATAGTAAAATAAATGTTGTTTGGATTACACTATTCAAAATCACTTTTAGATACAAAATTACTAAAATAGACATCAACTTAAATAATTTTTGTATATTATTTTAATTTAGATATTTGAATAGATGTTATTAATTAATTCTATAATAAAATTAATATTTATACACTAAGATAAAAATAATATATAAAAATTGACAAAATATACTTTTAATTAAAACTAACAAAATATAAATTTTAGAGAGTACTAAAAATAATAAAAAAATTAAATATTTATTTTGGTAGTAATTGAAATAAATCAAAAAAAAATTTATGATATTTTTTATACAGTATATTTTTAGTACTCTTAGTACTCTTTTTTAGTATGTTATAATTTTTTATTATTATTATTTACAATTAATTTTTTGTTTAATTTACTTTTTTAATAGGATCAATATATTATATTATAAAAAAATAAAATAATACAAAAAAATATAATTATAAAAGTGTATAATATCAAATAAATAATTAAATAAAAATAGTAAATAATAAAAAAAGATAATTCATATAAATAAAAATAATATAAATAATACAATAGTATGGATAAAGGATAAAATTGGTAAAAGATAAATAAAGATTGAGTATTGATGGCTAAAAGCTCGTTGGTGAAATGCAGAAGTTTAAAATTGTTGCTTCTTGAAAACGTGGTTTTGAATGCAAAATTACTTTTGGTACTTAATTATTTTATATACAAATTTATTGATCCAATCATATTAAAGATTGATTAAAATTTATAAGCAATTGTTTTTGTCTCTATCGTTTGGGGTAAGTTTTATTTGTGTCTTTAACGTTTAAATCGTTCTATTTGTATCCTATCGTTTATAAAAGTGACTTAATGTTATCCTACTATCAATTATACTAACAAATCAGATTATATTTTTTAATTATTCTCACGTATTCTAATTTCAAGAATAGATTTTTAAAATTCAAACTAATGCGTTAATGATATGTTATTGACAGCAAGATAATATTGAATCACTTTTACAAACGTTAAAGATACAAATAAGACGATTTAAACATTAGGGACAAAAACGATACTTTACTCTTTTAAAAATTAAAAAAATGTCTGTTATTTAAAATGTCTGAGAGCGAAGGTAAGTGTTAACTTTAAAATAAAAAATAAAAAAATCATTGCGTGGGCCGTTGGAGATGGAGTTCACATGAAAATCGTAAAACTTTATCATACAATTACAACGGCGGGGTATGTTACATATGCATGTTCCAACACGTACTCCACACAGTAGGAGGTACTACCAAGCTAGTGGTTACTGTATCTGATAAGCTTAATTAATCAACTTTGTGGGGCTTAATTATTCAAATGGAGAAGCTCCAGAGTGGCAAACCAACATCGAATATCTCTACGTCATTACTGCCATCTCTCGGAAAAGCAGGATGAGGAGGAGATCTTAGAGGTTCATCCGCCATGCTCATAACCAAATCATGCCAATCCTCAAATTCAGAAACCGCCGGAACAACGTTAACCTCAAATTCAGAAGCCTTGTTCACATCCTCTTCAATCCCCACCACGCATTCCCCAACACTCTGCTCCTGATGCTCCTGCTGGGCGCTGTCCTCCGCCGCGAACGCCGCCGCAGCCTCAACGGCAGCCCTCCTGATGTCCTCCGGATCGGTGGAAGACGGAAGCTGCAAGCGCGAAGCAGAGTCAGCGAAGTTGAGGCAAGCGGACTTGCCGCGAAGCGCAAGAGCAGCAACATCGTGTGCACGTGCTGCCATTTCAGGTGTAGGATAAGTTCCAAGCCATATCCTTGTGTTGTTAACGTTGTTCGGAACACGAATCTCGCAAACCCACTTGTTGTTGTTCCTCCTCCGCACTCCCCTGTACACTGGGTGCCTCGTCTCCTTGAACACCCTCCTCCCCGCTCTCTTCTTCGGCATCGACGAAGCCAGAATCACTTCATCGTCCGAGTAATGATGATTATGAATGTTCATTCTGCTATTCCAAAAGTAGTTTGTTAATTCAGTTATGAATGAGTGTGAGTTAGGAAGTGAGAATGTGAGTGTGAGTTACGAAGTGTGAGTGTGAGTATATATAGGTTGTTGAGGTTAGATGGGCCACGTAAGATGCTGCGACGTGGACACGGACACGGGGACAGTTGGATATATATGTATGTGGTGGGCCAGCCCATAATAACTGGAAGCTAAGCCCATGGGCTGGAATTCACTTTCACTTTCACTTTCCTTTTGATTACGTGGCAGCAGTGGAGGATTTGGAACTTTGTTTCTTCCTAAGTTGACACTTTCACTTGCCTGTCCTGTCTCCCACTCTTGTAGTGTTGTTGCTCCAGCTACGGATATAACTGGAAATCCCAACGTTGAAAACGTGTTTCTTCATCCTCTATTTTTAACACTATTTTTTTCCCTTTACTATTTATAGTAGCAGGACCGTCACTGGTTTTGTCCCCGGTTTGTCCGACAGCTCAAACTCTACTAAAATAAATTTAGTAATTTACTATTTATCCTTGCATAAAATTCTACATGTGTTTATCACTAAGGTTAACACCAAAAAATAATTTTCGTTAAAATAATGTCATGCATATTTTTCATTAAAGCTTAAAGTAATTTATGTATGAATTTTGTTATTGAATGCAATGAAAGCATTTGCTAAGATTAGATTTTAAAATAGTATAAATTCTTTTATAAAAAGTTTACATTTGTAAAATATTAGCAAGCAATCCTTACTAGACAGTATAAATTTCGTTTTTTCTCTTGTTAAAAGCTTAGTTTACGTCATTAGTACTTAGAAAATGTAAAGTTTATCAACTTGTCACCGAAAACAAATTGTGGAGCAAACTTAATTGTAGAGAGAAGCAAATAAATCAAGTTTTTGGTCTAAAAAAAATGAATTAAAACTATATATTTTTTCGGGTATGTTGGGCTTGATATTTAACGGGCCTAATCTTACTTGGTTTATCAATTAGATTTAGATAGATAATACAAAGTATGATCCCTCCAAAAAAATGTTACACAACACCAACAGTTTCTATGTAGATAAAACCCCACTGGTTCCGGGACCAAAAACCAACCCAGTGGTTTGGGCTTCTCTCTCTTGTGTAAAGTCTAAAACACACAGCTAGCCCATAATATAAGTATACTGTTGGGCTGAATAATCATATAAAACTTTATATGATTTGCTAGGAAGTGAAATCCCCCATGGTAGCTATATTTTCCCCGGAGTGATAGAAAGAAACCCTTCAGATTCCAAGGCTCTATGCCTCTATTGTTCTCCCCTTCCATGAACTCACCGGTAACTAATCCTTTGTGGGAACTAATGGCAAAAGAAGAACGTATACCGATCTTGTTATGAATGGAAGTGCAGAACCAAGATCAGACGGCGAAGAGTCTGACTCTGATAGGAGTTCATCGGATGATTTCGAAGAGGATACGGAGGAGCAAATACCGATGGAGGAGCTTTTCAATATGAGCCAGATGCAACGAGACGCTCTAAGGAGGGAAAAAAAAGAGGCCAACCGTCAGCCATCGATTTCCTTTGAAAGACTCCCTAACGGCACCATCATCATTACAGTCAATAAGCAGAGAAGAAAAGGTTAGAGAAGCCTTGGAAACACATGCTGATAGTGAAACTCTTGGGGAGGCAGATTACGTATGGAGTGATGAAAAGAAGGTTAGACACCATGTGATCCAAGTCAGGAGGCATGGACCTTATCGACGTTGGTAATGACTTCTATGTGGTGAGATTGTTTAATGAAAAAGACTACTGGTATGTGCTGGAAGGAGGTCCTTGGCTACTTTTTTATCATTATCTAACATAAGGAGGACAAGAAGAACAACCACCAATAAGGACACCTCCAACACAGGTAGTGGATCGAAGCAAGAAAGCGAAGGAGACAAAATGGAAGTAGTGGAGGAAAGAGGAAGTTACGAGGTTCTGGCAGAAAAAGACAAAGCAGACCAACCAATACATGATCAAGGCAATCATCAAGAAAACAATGTGTCGCTTGTAAGGAAGCAGGCTGAGATTGTTTTGAAAGAATTTCTTCGGTTCAAATCAATGATGAATATCCTTCTTACCATCCAAATCTAGTCCAATCATCCAAACGCAAATCCCAAAGCCCAACTTCTTCACAACAACACTGCTAAGTTGCTCCAGCCTCATCACAAGCTAGGAATGTCAATGGGGGTGGGGTGGGGCAGGGCGAGGGATGCCTTCTCGCTTCCCGCTTCCCGTCTCCGCCCTCAGATTTTGTTCTCGTCTCCGTTCCGATCTCGTCGTGGGGAGATAATTGCCCCAATTCTCATTTCTTGCGTTTTCCATATTTTTCGTAAGTCCCAATACTTCGTCTTTTTGTGTTGAACATTTATATGAAAATTACAATAAAAAATTTAAAAAATATAAAAAAGATTACAAAATATTATTACAACACACAAACATACATATCTTATTCAAGATTACAACTTACAAGTCAAGAAATATAAAATAACAAATCATAATCCATAAAACGAAATTTTAAAATACAATTTCCATTCTTAAAAAAAGCCATAAAATAAAGTCTTCAACTTCCAACAAACAACTCCATGTTCTCTGTTAAAATACAACACAAATATGAATATGTTAACATACATCATAAACAAGAATATCATATATTTAATATGAATTTGACATAATAAAAAAATAATTACCTAAACTCCTAAATCTCCATATCCATCACATAGTTTCAAGGAATTGGAATTTTCGACCCTGATTTATCTATATTATATCAACCGACAATTTACGAGAGTTAAATTTAACATGAAATTGAACTTTAATACGAAATAAAATTTGAGTTATTAGTACTTTTACCTGAAGAGTGTATCTAATACTGAGTGCAAATTAACGTCTCAACAAGTTCACAATCCAATTTATTGCGATGTGGATGTATAACTCGATCACCAGTACTAAAAGCAGACTCTGAGGCAACAGTAGAAATAGGAATGGCTAAAAAATCTCTTGCAATCTTTTGTAAAGTTGGATATTTCACTCCAATATTTTTTCAATAGTTCAAAATGTTAAATTTCTCCAATTTTGTTTTATCTACCTTAACACTCTCTTCCAAATAGAAATCCAACTTAGTTTTCGCAGCACAGTCTTCAGATGTATCTTTCACAAATTGCAAGTAGATAGAGTTAAATTTTCTTTTTGAAGATCCTTCATCATGTCCAAGATTCAAAGTAGAAGCTGAATTATCATCATTTGTTGCTCTTCTTTTAACCCTAGCCTTAAGTTGATATCCATCATTTTTTTCACCTTACTCAGATGATTCTCATTTTGAGATCCATATATTTTAGGAAAAAAAATTTCAATAACTTCATCTTATACCTAGGGTCTAAGATAGTTCCCACAGCCATGACTTCATTAATTTGATTCCAATACTTTTCAAACTTACTAATCATATTTGTTGTCATTCTATAAACTATCTCATTGGGACTGCACAATCACTCATTTAATGTCAATCTCATTTCACACACTTTGGGAAAGTACAAATTTGTTGTTAGATATAAAGTGCCAGAGAATAATTCAGTCACACTATAAAAGATTTCTAATTTATCAACAAGTTCATTTGTTATTTTCCACTCATCATCAGATGGTACAACTTTATACAGAGATTTACGGTGTCTTAAACGCTAAAAAACTTCTCTATATTGCAAAGCAGAAGCAAGCATTAGATAAGTTGAATTCCATCTAGTTCTACAATCAAGTGCAAGCTTTTTCCTAAAATTAATATTCCATTGCCTACAAGTCTCTTCAAATTTTTCTTTCCTCTTCTGTGTTGCAACCCAAAAAAAAACACTATCTCTGATTTTTTCAATAGAACCATATATTGCATTCATGCCATCTTTCACAATCAAATTAACAATGTGAGCACAACAACGCATGTGAAAAAATTTTCCTTTCTTAACAAAGTTAGATGGTGAAATCTTATCAAGCAGAAGATGAATCATGGCATCATTTGTACTACAATTATCAACCGTTAAAGTTGAAAATTTTCTATCTATGTTCCAATCATACAAAAAATTCACCAAAGTATCACTAAGAACTTCAGCAGTATGGGATGCAGGCACATATGCAAACCTAGAATAATGTAAATATAATAAACAATCATGACATTAAAAAGTCAAATATTTAAAAGATGCTAAAAGCATAAATAATACCTTATAACTCAACATTACAAGTTCCAATCATCATCAATAAAGTGAGCCGTAATCGCCATATAGCCTTTATTTTGACAATCAGCACTCCACATGTCAGTAGTTATAGCAATGCGGCTTGAATTTTTTCCTAACAATTTTAGAAGCTTTGCCTTTTCAGTTTCATACATCTTCTCAATATCACTTCTCAATGTATTTCTTTTATAAAATTTAAACAAAGGTTGAGTCTCAGCTATAAACTCATGAAAACCCACTTGCTCAACAAATGACATAGGGTGTTCGTCCCTAATAACCCATTTTGTGAGTGCTTGTCGTGCTGCTTGGTGCGGAATTTCACAATCCACACTACTAACTGGCAAGTGCACCGGGTCATACCAAGTAATACCTTACGTGAGTAAGGGTCGATCCCACGAGGATTGATGGATCAAGCAACAGTTATTGAGTGATAAGCTTAGTTAGGCAAGCAGAAATTAGTTTTGAGATGTTAAAAATGTTTAAGTTCGAATTCAGAATATCAAAAGTATAGACAATTAAATAAATTGGGAATAAAATGTGGAGAAAACAGTTAAGGTTTCAGAGTTATCTAATTTCTGGATGAACTTTTATTACTAATTAATTTAATCATGCAAGATTTAATTTCATGACAAACTATATGTGACTAGACCCTAATTCTTTAGACCTTCCTAGTCTCCTCTAAAATTATTAATTGCCAATTCCTTGGTCAATTAATTCTAATTAGAGGGTGATGATCAATTTCTAGTTTATATGCCAAAAGAATCCTAATTATCCACAAATAAGGGGATTATATGTCACGTATCCCTTTAAATACAAACAATTAAAAATTCAGTATAATATATTTTCAAACTGTTGTTCAAGTAAAGAGCTTTTCCAAGTCTTACGAGAACTCAATTAGAACATGGGTCATACTTCCGTTCCACCCAATGTTCATAGAATAAAGAACGAAAATAATTATTGAAATATAAATCAAGATATGAATTAAATTAAAAAGATCAAATGAGTCAATCCATAAAAATAGACAGAGCTCTTAACCTTAACAATGAAGGATTAGTCGCTCATGGTTCAGAGAAGAAAAATAAGGGTTCTGGTAACAATCTGTATCCCTGTCTAAATGTACAGAGTTCCTATTTATAACTAATCCTAATAAATTTAAAATCTAATTATCTAAAACTAAAAATAATAACTTTTCCTAAAAGATAAGATTTGAATTTAAATTTGAATTAATTGACAAGTCTTCAGCTGATGGGTGGGGACCACTTGCTTTGTCCATTCTGCAGCTTCTAATCTGTATTTTCTAGGCTAAAAACTGAGTCAAAATGCAGCCCAAAAATCCACGCCAGCGATTTCTGTAAATTCTACAGATCGCGCACGTCACGCGTACGCGTCAGTCACACGTAAGCGTCGCTGGTTTTCTTCGCAAGTTACGCGGGCGCGTCGGTCACGCAGCTGCGTCGTTGAGCAACTCCTCAAATCACGCGTACGCGTCGGTCACGCGTTCGCGTCGTCATGGATACTTCCAGATCACGCGTACGCGTGAGGCACGCGTGCGCGTCGCTCCTCGCAGCCATCTCCTTTGATTCTTGTGCTGCAGAAACTCCATCAAATTCCGCCGAACGCTACATAAAATAAATAAAATTGCACAAAACTCAAAATAGCATCCATAGTGGCTAAAATATAATTAATTCTTAATTAAACTCAACAAATTAGATGCAAATTCACTAGGAAAAGATAGATAAGATGCTCAGGAATCACTGCCTCTTGACTAAATGTGAAGTTTCTAACCAAAAGTGAATCTGTTGGCCTTCCCGTTCCTGTAGAACCTGATGATTGCTGCACTATTTTTAATATTGATTGCTTTGGTCCCCTAACAGTACAAATCGGACAAATTCTAATGTGATCATGCAAGTACTTAGTTCTTTGCTTCGTGTTACCTCCAAATCTCCAATCTTTCTTTCGCAATATTTACATATTGCTTTCTACTTTGCATCTATTTTCTCCCTCCTAAAATGTTTTCAAGCCTCAGAAGTTAATCCTTTTTTGTTAGGACTGTTTTGTACACTTTGGCTAACTTCTTGTCCTCCTTTTTGTGTTTTTTTTTTGTCCTTCCTCTTATGTTCCTTGAACATGTGCTTCAATTACTTAACCCTCATCATCTTGAATTGGTTCTGTCTCATTATTATTTTCAATAGGAGTCGAGTTAAAGCTATCAATCTTATACAGTAATATTTAATACAGAAACACTAAATTAAAAATCAATACATAAACAATAAATTAAAACAAGCTAAAATAAATTAAACCCAGCAGCTCAGAATTAACTCAGAATTATTAATAAATTAAATTATAAAGTCAGAAATAAATTAAGAAGAAACAAGAATATATAAAAAAAAAAAACAAAAATAACAAAAGAACAGTTGAAGAAGACAAGACTCAAGTTAAATGAATAGAAAATCAAAACCAGGAAAACAATATCAAGAAATATATCGTACCCTCATTAAAAGATTAATAAAAAATTATAAATAATAATAATTTGTACAATATAGCTAAGGACTGATAGACAAAATCTAATAAGAAAATTGATGAAATAATAACTAAACAAGTGGCATAGTAGAATGAAATTTGTGATGATGATGATGAAATAATAATTAAACAAGTGGCATAGTCAAAATAAATTAACAAAATTATTAACTGGGTCAAGAATTCTGATTGATGGATTATCCAATGAAATCGGACTATATACAACAGTGGATTACAGAACTTGATTTGAGGGAAAGTAGGTTATATATATATATGCATTGGGAATATTGAATAATGCATTGGATCACCATGTATATAACTCGATGATTTTCATTTTCAATTGATTAAGTCTGATTCCAATATATGAGTTACAATGAAAGAAAAATGTTTAAGCAAGCAAACACTGCATTCAAAAAGAGTTTCCCCATTTATTGCTGAAAAATGATTTGTTCCAACAATAGATAACATACATTAAAAATGATGATAATAGAAAGAAACAGGTCAAATTAAGAAGAACAAGAATTGGTACAAATCCATAAACCAGAATTATTAATAAATTAAATGACAAAATCAGAAATAAATTAATAAAATCAGTACAAGAAAAAATAAATTAACAAAATCAGTACAAGCAAAAATAAATTAACAAAATCTGAACAAGCAAACTCAAATTAACAAGATCAGTAAACAAACCCAGCAACTCATAACTACATAATCAGAATTTTCAACTTAAATTGAATCACATAATCAACTCAAAACAAGTAAAATAACTACATGCAGAAAACCAGAAATTAACAAAATCCTAACTAAATCCAGCAACTCAGAATCATAGAAATTAAATAATTAAATAGAAGAAGAAAAGGAAAAAGATATTTTTGAAAAAGATTTAATTTTAAAAATTGCTTAACTAACAAGAAACTGAAAGATAAGATTCTAGAATTTAAAGATTGAACCTTTCTTAACAAGAAAGTAACAAACTTCAAATTTTTGAACCAATCACATTAATTGTTAGCTAATTTTCGAAAATTAGATATAAAAGCTAAGAAAAAGATTTTTGAAAAATAATTTTTTTAAACAAATTTTTCAAAAATAAGAAAAAAAAAATGGAAAAGATATGATTTTTAAAAAAGATTTTGAAAAGATAAGATTTTTAAAATTTGAAATTTTGACTTGACTTGTAAGAAACAACTAATTTTGAAAATTTTTGACCAAGTCAACCCAAAATTTCGAAAATTTGGAGGGAAATAAGGAAAAGATATTTTTTTTTATTTTTGAATTTTTAATGAAAAACACAAAAATGACCCAAAACATGAAAATTTTGGATCAAAACACAAGATGCATGCAAGAACATAATGAATGTCAAGATGAACACCAAGAACACTTTGAAGATCATGATGAACATCAAGAACATAATTTTGAAAAAATTTTTGATGCAAAGAAAATATGCAAGACACCAAACTTAGAAATCTTTAATGCATGGACTCTAACAAACGAAAAATGCATATGAAAAACAACAAACAACACAAAACAAGAAATCATCAAGATCAAAAAAGAAGACTTGTCAAGAACAACTTGAAGATCATGAAGAACACTATGAATGCATGGAGTTTTCGAAAAAATGCAAGAAAAATTTTTAAAGCATGCAATTGACACCAAACTTAAAAATTGACTCAATACTCAAACAAGAAACACAAAATATTTTTGGTTTTTATGATTTTATGATTTTTTTTGTATTTTTATTATTTTTTTTCGAAAATATAGTTTGGAAAAACGAAAAATAAAAAGAAAAATTTTTGAAAAAGATTTTTGAAAAGAAAATTACCTAATCTGAGCAACAAGATAAACCGTCAGTTGTCCATACTCGAACAATCCCCGACAACTGCGCCAAAAACTTGGTGGACGAAATTGTGATCACTATTCTTTAAGTTGTACTTTTATGGAATTTGAAATTGGCACGAGTGG
>NC_029781.3:100761535-100797102 GCF_000817695.3 Arachis duranensis
ATATACTTTGAATTATTAATGATTTTGCATGAACTCTTCCCCGTTCAAATATGTGACACCTGATAAGTTGAATACGTACACCAAAAAAGTTGAATATGTACATAGCATTAAATAGGGCACATTACATTTAGATTTAAAAAAAGAAAAAGAATTTTCTAGCTTCAAATTTAGTTGTTATGAAATTAAAAGAAAAATAAATGAAAATATACACTTTGCTTTCAATAAACAAAAGCTTAACAAGCACACTCATAATATTCCATAAGAAAATAATAACTTGCAAAAGATCAATTTAGCACACATTTCATCATTATACATACCAATAGAGACTTTTTTTTTTCTCTGGAAATGATCTAAAAACTTCAGGGACCTTTTTAATGGAACAAAAAGTGCAAGAGCTGTACCACCATAAGTTGCTTTCAATATAATGCTTCGTTGAAAGATCAAATTGCATGCGGACCACTTCACTTTGATTTTAGGAAACCTTTTCCCCATTTTTTTTTTTTGGTCATAGTTAACAGATTTTTTTAAATAAATAAATATTTTTAATTTTTTTGGTCAGAACTCAGAAGCAAGGAAAAATGTAAGCATGCCATTCGTTTTCTTTTTGTAAACAGAGTAAGTATGAGATTGGGCTTCTAAGCTTCATACGGCCCCAGTCCAATAATGCAACTTGGAGGATGACAAAAAAGTAGCCCAACATGCTTGCCATCACTTTGATAGTCTCTCACATGATTTTGGGCCTTGCCACACGGATTATTGAGAGGCCCAAATGAATGAATGAAATGAGCGAGAGCCGAGAAGGATACGCCACGTGTAGGAGAATACAAGAAGAGAAGGAAAACATAGGAAGAAGTTAAGTAGAGACGCGTGGTGGGTGATTGAAGGAAGCAGCAAAAACGAATAAAATAAGAAACACAATGGGACAAATGGTAGTGGGTTCACCGTTCACATGTGGGTGGAAAATTGGGTATGGTTGGGAACACTAGCCAAATTGCATCCATCAAAACAGAAGGAAGCCTACCCTCACGCAGCTGAGGCTTCGTATTCATAGAAAATTTGAGTCCAAGGAGTAGAAAATAAAAAATTAGGAATCAATAAAATATTTATATAATATTTATATAATGTGTATAATAGTTTATTTATTTGATTTAATATAATTAAAAAATAATATTTAAAATAAAATACTATTAATTTTTTAAACACAATACATCTATATTATTTAAAATAACCATTTAAATACTAGAAATAATAAATATATAATATTCTACTGAATTAAATATATCTAAACCTTTATTATACACATTATATAAATACTCCACTTACTTCTTCGAAAATAAAAACTCCTTTTAGTCTGTGTGAGTACGAGAGCCTGTAGTGTAATAAAAAAAAAGAACTTTGTTTCCCTGACCAAATCAAATATTTTTTCTAAGGAGCTAAGTCAGTTTAGTTTTCTGCTTTTGTTGTCCCTTGTTACTCACATCTGGGCCCAATCAACGTGAATTCACTACCGTTCTTTTGATCAACAAATCACACATTAAAGAGGTGTTTAAGTTTGTCTGTGTTTAACCAATTGTTTATTAACATGTACAATTAATAGTTTTGGGATTGGAAATCGCACTATTTACAAATTCCAGAGAAGCACAGATACCTTGAGCGATAGAATATTCTTGCACTAAGTAGACCGCAACGACCATCTTCCTCTATTATCACCACATCGTCCACCCCGAGAACGCCACGTCATCACAGGAAATCTCGTAGGCGTCCTACGTGGAAGAACAAGTGTACATGCAGGCTTCCAGAGAATTTCCCAACTGTCTCCAAATCCCAACCGTTCAAAACCCCTTTCTAAATCACACTTACCCTCCAAACGGATACTCTCTTTTCTCTTTCTAGTTTCCGTGTTCGTCTCGTTCGTCTTCGTCCTCGCAAAGCATATTCTGCATTCTCCCAAAAGGGGAATTATTGGGGATTAATTGTGCTAGAGCTTTAGGTTTGGGAGGAGGTTGAGGTTCGGGTTCATGGCGACCCAGCGCCAACCTTCCACCTCGTCGAACGCGTTTTCGTTCCTCTCCAAGGGTTGGAGGGAGGTTCGTGACTCGGCCGACGCTGATCTTAGGCTTATGAGGGACCGAGCCAACTCGTTCAAGAATCTAGCCACGTCGTTTGACAGGGAGCTCGAGAACTTCTTCAACTCCGCGCCGCCTCCCTTCGCCGTGCCGGCCATGCGCACCGCCGGGCCCCTTCCCCCGCCGGCCGAGATCGATTTCGTGAAGAAGCTGCAGCCGAAGCTCAAGGAGATTCGGAGGGCGTACTCTTCCCCTGAATTCAGCAAGAAGGTTCTGGAGAAATGGCGCCCCAGGGCAACGATTCGGATTGACCTTTCTGCGATTCGAAACGCCATCGTTTCGGAGGTGGAGGAGGAAGACGAAGATAGCGATGCTACTGTGGGGTTTGAGAGGGGGAAGAGGGGGCGGAGGTTGAGCTTGAAGGAGTTTTGGGGCGAGTGGGTTGGGGAGGCTGAAGGTGAGGGTAGTGGTGGTGGTGATTGGGAACCAATTCGAGCTTTGAAGAGCAGGTTCAAGGACTTTGAGAAGCGTAGTTCCTCCTCTGAGATTTTCGATGGCTTCAAGAACAGTGAATTTCTCGAGAAAGTCAAGTCCAGCCTGGTATGCTCCCTTCTCTTTCCTCTTTTTCTGCAACTTCAATACTGTTAATTTATGCTTTTTATTCTGTTCTTTTCTTTGTTTAGTTAAATTTCAGCTTGAATTGCAAGTAGGTTCCACTTTTGTTCTTTCTATTTTCACACTTACTATTTTTAGGAACAGGCTGTTGTTTAGCTTTTCACAATTTCTATATGCACCTCTTTTTTTTTTCATCGGGGTTTTTTGTTCATGGGGTACAGATATTCATATAATCCTTTGTCTGAGAGTAGTTTTTGCAAGGAGAATTCGATAGAGGGTCTGTCGACTTTCTAATTTATGTCTTTATGTGTGTATTCATCAAAGCAGCTATTCTACTGAAAATTATCTGTAGTGTTAGATTAATTTTACTGTTAGAAGGAGGATTATTTCTTGTTATTATCCATTCGCATGCAATTAGTGAGCTCAATGCGTCTGTTGACTGGGATGGAGTGGATATTGTGATTTTTCTTTTTCTTAGTCCTTTTTAGTTTTTAGTAAATAACATGTCAAGTGTATATACATGTGAATGTCATTAACTAACTTCCTCAGAGTTGGATTTTGCTCATTTGAACATCAATTTGTTGACTGCTTCATTCTAAGGACTATGTTCTTCTTTTGTTGCAGAAATCAATGCGCTGGGATCATCAAGACTCAAAGGTTTGTGATTACTTGCGTTTAATTTCTTTTGTTTATTTAAATGTTCATGTTAAATATTGTGTAACTTTGTGGAAGGATATTAGAAAATCCTGTAACTGGAAACTGGGAAGTTCTACCTTTCCTTGCATATATAGGAATGTAGGATACCTCATAGAATACACTAGCTCATGTTCCCTTAAAACCCATTATTCCTTGGATTTTTTTTATTTGTGTCCAAAAATGTCTCTTATGTTTGTGGGCATAAAGTTTTCAGCTGGTATCGTATTCATGTGAGGGGTGCTATCTTTAATTGAGACATCATTACACCATTAGGATTTGTTGTGAAAAAATTAAATAAATAAAAGAGGTGCAAAACGAAATAGGGGATGAGAAACTCAAGCATGATAAAAATGCTATCTTCAAATAGTTGTTTTCATGATAAGGGTGTCGTTGTCATTCTTCTCCTTGTGTTATAGTTATTAACTTTTTCTCTGTACTGGTTCTTTTATGTTCATCTGTTGCAGGAAGTGCCACCATTGGACGTACCAGAACTTCTGGCCTACTTCGTTAAACAATCTGGGCCATTTTTGGATCAACTTGGAGTTAGAAGAGGTACATGATTCTACTATTTTATATGTGATTTTGCCATGCTTTCTCACTTTATATATCATATGTGAATGGTTGGTATGTATCTTATTTTGATAAGTGATACTTTTTAGCAACATCCTCTCTTGTACTTGAAAGTGTTTTTCAGTCTCATAATTGTTTTAATTATTCAATCACCAAGTCAGATTTCCTTCCTTTCTTAAGTCTTCAACAATTATATAAGTGTTTTTGGTCTCGAAATAATAGCACCGGAAGGAAAGAATCTGCAGAAGTTGTTAAATGTCCTCCTTCAGCACTTGGTGTAGAACTTTATAGTGGGAAATTGGATGTATGGAATAAATCATATGCACTGTTTCCTGATATATTTGGCATTCATCACGCTAAGCTGTATCACAGTGTTATTCTTGTTGTGTGGTTGGCAAGCCAGAAGGTGTCAGCTTCTGATATAATTGTTAGCTGCTTCGTTGCTTAATTATTCAACAATGTGAATTAGCATAGTCACTCATTTGGTGCAACTTTCTAACAAGGGGCGTGGACTTGGTGAGTAGATGGAGACCATACTCAAGGACACTAAAAAACCACAATTAACTTTGTTTAGAAGTAATTTCAGAAGGTTGCATACCAGTTTGTAACCCTAATATACTACAGTTAATGTAGGAAACATACTTTTCAAGTGACATCAATCATGTTAGATCTAGATGATTATTTAAATAGTTATTTGTCAATGATTTGATTTCTCAATCATTTAGTATTACTGTACAGAACCACTATCAAGTTGAAAACGTAGATCCACTTCCCATGGATATAAAATTTCGTTAATCCATATTGTTTCTACTACGAAACTCCATTTTCCTCCATTAAAATTAAAATACTTTGTCACATGATTTTCTAAATGAAAATATATATGGCTTGATTACATTCTTTTAGTTACTTAATGTTGTAATATTTTTGGGGCCAGATCAATGTTGCATGGGTAGGCAGAATTATATGTTTGCTTTATTGGTTATAGTGTTCTAGCTATAGAAACTAAGATATATCAAATATGTTATTTTGCTAGGGCATGTTTGATCTTATCTGCCACTTAATTTTGATGATTTGTCCAAATATGATTGCATTTCAGACATATGTGACAAGATAGTGGAAAGCTTGTATAGCAAACGCAAGAACCAACTTCTGTTTCAGTCTCTTTCTGGGGATGAATCTTCTGTTCTTGAGAATGGAAACATAAATGACGAGTTGGATTTGCGAATAGCAAGTGTCCTTCAGAGCACAGGTCACCGGTATGATGGTGGATTGTGGACAGACCGTGGAAAACCATTGGACAATGAAAGACATGTTGCAATAGTCACAACTGCTAGTCTTCCTTGGATGACTGGAACAGCTGTAAATCCACTGTTTCGAGCCGCATATTTATCACAATCTGCAAAGCAGAAAGTTACTTTGCTGGTTCCTTGGCTTTGTAAATCAGATCAAGAACTTGTTTATCCCAGCAATCTCACTTTTTCTTCACCAGAAGAGCAAGAAGTTTATATACGTAGCTGGCTTGAGGAAAGGATTGGTTTTAGGCCAGACTTCAAAATTTCTTTTTATCCTGGGAAGGTAACATTTTCATCAAGTTAGTTTTCTATCAGATTTTGTATTATTACTGTCAATTCTTACAATTCTTACACTTCCTACTTGTGCGTAGTTTTCAAAAGCAAGACGAAGTATTATTCCTGCCGGAGATACTTCTCAATTTATACCATCCAGGGATGCTGATATTGCTATCTTGGAAGAACCGGAACATTTGAATTGGTATCATCATGGTAAGCGTTGGACAGACAAATTCAACCATGTTGTTGGTGTTGTCCATACAAATTATTTAGAATATATCAAGAGGGAGAAAAATGGAGCGCTCCAAGCTTTCTTTGTGAAACACATAAACAACTGGGTTGCCAGAGCGTACTGCAACAAGGTATAATACTTTTCATCCTAGTAAGGCTGGATAAACTTTGATGATAACTAGAAATAATTTTGGCTTTTCTCATGATGAACTTGTTAGTATCAAGAGAGAATTAAACTAAACCTAAGGAACCAAATTATGTTATATTCAGGTTCTTCGTCTCTCAGCTGCCACTCAGGATATGCCGAAGTCTATAATTTGCAATGTTCATGGTGTGAATCCCAAGTTCTTAAAAATTGGAGAAAAGATTGCTGCAGAAAGGGAGCTAGGGCAAAAAGCCTTTACAAAAGGAGCATATTTCTTGGGAAAGATGGTATGGGCGAAGGGATATAAGGAGTTGATAGATTTATTGGCAAAACATAAGACTGACCTTGATGGCTTCAAGTTGGATGTATTTGGAAATGGTGAGGATGCTACGGAAGTGCAGAGTGCAGCTAGAAGGTTAAGCTTGAACCTCAACTTCCAGAGAGGAAGAGACCATGCAGATGATTCTCTTCACGGGTAAGAATTATCTGAAAATTGCGATTCATTTAATAATAAGTTAACTGGAAAGCTGAATGTTGTGAAAATATGTGAATTTCTGAATTAAATGGGGCGAATAATAACTTTTTAGTTGCATCTGTTGCAACATGGACATGAGATATATTTTATCTTTTCCACCATCATGCTTCATGCAAGCAGATGCTGATAACGAACTTGCTTTTATGAAATCGGTTCTCCTTTGACACTTTATTTACTTTCTTGAAGGTACAAAGTGTTCATAAATCCAAGCATTAGCGATGTTCTATGCACTGCTACAGCTGAGGCACTTGCCATGGGGAAATTTGTAGTTTGTGCGGATCATCCGTCAAACGAGTTCTTCAGGTCATTTCCCAACTGTTTGACTTACAAGACATCAGAAGACTTCGTTGCAAAAGTAAAAGAAGCATTGGAAAATGAGCCTCATCCTTTGACACCTGAGCAAAGATATCAACTTTCTTGGGAGGCTGCTACTCATAGATTTATGGAATATTCTGACCTTGACAAAATCCTGAACAAGGAAAAGGATGGTGCAAACTCAAGTACAGATAAGAGAATGATGGCTAAGTCCATGTCACTGCCAAATCTGTCGGCTGCAGTAGATGGTGGCTTAGCATTCGCTCACTACTGTCTCACAGGAAATGAATTCCTGAGATTATGTACCGGAGCAATACCTGGGACACGCGACTATGACAAGCAGCACTGTAAAGACCTGAATCTCTTGCCTCCACAGGTAGAAAATCCTATCTATGGCTGGTGAATAAACTGGCTAGTTCGAATTTGAGGAGGAGGAGGAGGAGGAATATTAGAGACGCTAGATTATGATAAGCAGTACTGTAAAAAAGGGTTCATATCTCTTGGCTGTAAGTAGAAAATTTTATGAATGTCTGGTCAATAGTTTAGTGGCTTGAATCTGTAGTTTCTGTTTGTTTGTAATTAGAAGCCTGTAAGTCTTGGGTCCTTAATTTTGTAACTTATTTGTTCTTTTCTTTTTTGTTAAGTGATGTAGTTCATTACAAACAAATAATATGTAGAATGCTAATGTATGTTTGTACTTTGCACCATGAAATGGCAAGAAGAACGTCTCCCAGTAATACGAAGTAAAATGTTACGACTCAGATTCACGAATATGAAAATGGTCTTATAGCATTTGAGAAGGAACAAGGATTTATTGTTCCTTTTTTTTTTTTTGGTAAACTTTATGATGTTATGTCCAGATCATGGAACAAGGATAAAAATCTCAACTATTCAATGATTTTTAATTTTTTATTTTTTAATGTAATTGAAAATTTCTTTAAGCGATTGGAGCTGAAAGTAAATCAATGATAATCAAGCTGGAGTTTACTAGTCTAGGATATCTAGCCCAGGCAAATTCACAGGCTACCATTTAGTCATTTTTACAATAACTTTTTTTAATTATTATTATTATCCGATGAGAACAAGTCCGTTAAATAATTTGTTCCTTTAGCTAATTAACTTTTGACCAGTGACCAGCAAGATATTCTTTGTGAAATGTCAAGTTGACATCTTATATTATATTATATACCATCTGAGCAAATCATGACTAATGCACATAACATACTCTCAGAAATTAAAAAAGAGACTTCGTTTTTGCCGATGGCTAAGTACATACATTGAAGTTATTATGCATGCCAATGACAAAGTTACCTTTATGTATATATGCATAAAAAAAAAATTTCACATCCCACCATTAAATAGCGTGCGGTGCACGTGCATGCAAAGTATATTTATTATTTATTTTCTTTTTCAAAATCAAACATATTAAAATACTCATTCTTCTAAGTTCTAAGAGAGAGGGAATAATAAATAATGACTGCTCAATTAGTTTTAGGAAAAGTATAGATAGAAAATGAAAATATTAAACAATGTGAATAATGGATATATTGGATGTTCAATTCCTAAATGTGCGGATTATTATTCTAATTTTAAGATTTAGGTGAGTAATTTAGAATATAATGTGTTTTACTTGAATTAGGTAAATTTTAGCACCCATTATTCATGTTGTTCAAAAAATTTATTGATTACCTGTCATAACTCTTAATTTTATGGTGCATGCAAGTGGTTTCCATTGGTCAAGTCTCTAACTAACAATTTAGGTTTAATTTCAAGATAACTTCTTCCACGTTGGTATGGTTCGTATCAGGTATGTACTGGAATCCTCTAATACTTTATGGTTGGGATTAATAATCTGTTATTGTTATTATTATTTGCCCATACTTGCTTCTGCTACTCTGTACTAGTAAGTGTTTCTGTACAGAAATAAACGCATGCACTACTTTTTTTAGCAGTCTCTTTAGTTTTTACTCTTATTAGCTAGAGGGATGGGAACTAATAAAAGTTGGTGATCTATGTGTGTTTATAGAAACATATTTTGTCCAATAAATTATAGAAACGGAAGCATTCATCCATACAGAGACAGCGTGTGTATCTGTTAAAAACACTTCAATGTTCAATTATATTAGTGTTTATTTGAATGTGTTTAAAACTAATTACATGCAGTTATCTTTATATAAATTCTTTATGTGAAATTGATGGTCGAAAATCATTAAATCATAATTTAGTTAAATCTATTAAACCAACCAATAATTTTCGATTATCAACTTAACATGAAGATAAATACATGTGAATCTTCTTCTAGTAGTAATAATACGAATCAAATGTTATGTACAATTTGTAGTGTCTACATACATTTATATATAAGGATACAATGGGTTGGTTATTCACTCGCCTACATATACTCACGAGTGGAAAAAGGCCAAGCGACCTGTCAGGGAATTTGGTCTGTGTTTGGCTTGACTTGACCTGACCTGTTATAAAATAGGCATATGCTCAACCTCTTAAATAGATCAGGCCCAAACTCGCTAATTAGTCTTATTGGTCTGTCAGACCTGCTTGAGCCTATTAATACATAATTATNTTTAACAGATCAAGTTTAATACTTTAAAAAATTTTTATAATAAATTGCAAATAAAATTCAGGCCAATTAACTACATAACAGATCAGACCCGTTAAAAACAAAGTCTAACTTGACTTGAGCTGTTTCCAACACCCCCCACCCCCCCTACTAGATTGGTCATGCTCATGCTCTTGCAAGCTACCATAAAGAGAATCATTAAAACTGTGTAAAGAAACTGCCAAAGTCAACATTGTCTCTTTGATTTCCGATTTCTAGCAAATTATATGAGGGGGAAAGGGGTCAAAAGCTGTACTGAACTTGGAGCATCTTTTCCGAATATACTTTTGGGAAATTCATGCATTTAATTACCTTTTCTTATTATATTAATGTTTTAAGGTTTCCACGTCGTTTTTTAAGATCCAAGTGATTTAGTAACAGGAGAATGTTCGGCTTTTGACATGTCTTTAGCTCTTGTATTATTCTATTCCCTGCGCTGCTTGTCTCTGTTATTGGAAGACAGAACACAATAATGTACTACACTACTACTACCACTTTTTTATTTTTATTCTTTTTTACGCATAACAAGGCAAAATCACAATGCCCATGTAAATTGTAAAATCGACTAGTCATGAGATCAAGATATGTTATCATTTATACACTAAAAAATAGATGCTTATTACAACCAATTCACTTTAAAGTGATAAACAAGAGTTTAACATAATAGTCAAAAACAACAAATTAAAAATGACCAAAATAATTAATCAGTAATGCTAAGGAATCAGCACATTTTATAAAAATGCTGGTCTGTGAGACTTTCTCACAATTAATAGATTGAGTTTTAGTAAAATATACAAGGATGATTGTAATGTTCCAAAAATATTTCTCTCTAACTTTGGCCAAATATACCCAATTTAGCTAAGCATCTAAAACAGCATCATTTTTTTTGGTATGCTGTTAAATTAACATACTTGCATCATTAATTAATTCGTACGTACATTTATCATACATATTCGTATTCTGTCCAACGTACGTAAATATACTTTTGTTCCCTTTTACCCTTTCATTTTCCCCACCCTTTTTCTCAACTTGTTTCAACAACTTGATTTCATGCACTTTTGTTTGTGACTTTTTAATGAAAAATATTGTCAAATGGCACAAAACAAATACATAAACAAAAGTCTTCTCATACAACATGAAAAGCAAAGCACCAAAATGGGGCTGAGATCATAGCCATTAGCTGCTACTTCTTCTTTTTCTTGTTTAATAAAAATGCCAAGTAAACAAATTATTTTTGTAAGTAAAATTTTTCGTTGGATGCTATTCACTCAAGTAGTTAATTAATGACATACAATTATATTTACAACTGCACAAGAGTTTGATTGTGCATTTTCTGCACAAGATTTTGGTGGTGCATTTTCTACCTTTTCAGGCGATTCAGAACTTATTATGTCATGGATAGTTATTTCAATTTGGTCATTATTATTATTATTATTATTATTATTATTATTATTATTAGCAATGTCCACCACAAGAGGGTTTATGGTGCCACGGTGGAGTAGGTGCGGTGGTGGCTGCTTCTCCGGCGAGACATTTGATTCAACGTTCTTGAAATGCGCTAAATTAGAAAGCTCGGAAGCCGAATCATAAACCTTTTCAACTGTCTTAGTGATTTCTTCTAGTATTGATGCAATGGTGACCACTGGGATTATAGCTATGAGTTGAGCATCCTCTAGTGAAATTGTTTCCAGTGCAACTTTGAGTAATTTAGTGGCAGTTTTAGAATTTTCTATGTGGCATTTAGCGGCGGAAGGAGCCGTCATTGTTTTCATTGATGAAGATATTGCCTTCAGTGCTTTGCTTGACTCTGAACTCATTATTTTGCATGGTTCTTCAAATTTACACCTTAATTCCATACATTCCTGAAGTATATTCAACGAATTAGTTTGCTTTTAGCATTTTTGCTATTAAAAATTAAAAAAAAAATAAATTATCATTTGTACCATAAAAGATAAAGACATTGACAAATGTACATATAAAAATAAAACGATAACTATAACTATGGAAGATGGCCTCCGTGTGCCAAAAGTACCCGAACGTTGGTTATCCAATTAGTTTGTTTAGGTACTTTTAGCACACATAAACCATATGCTATAATTATAATTGTAATTTTATTCTTATATAGGTATATTTATTCGTGTTTGTATCTTTTATAAGTACAAATAGTAATTTATTCTTAAAAAAAATAACAATTAATTATTACTTGGATTTCAGGGTTAAGATAGGTGTTGAGAGTTTCAATTTTGTAAGCACATTCTCTAGCAAGTGCACCAAGCTTCAAGTACTGCTTCCATGGATGACGAAGACGAAAAGCTCCATGTCCAGGCTCCCACCTCGCCAAATTCCCCTGTGGAATATTTGATCACAATAATGTTGAATGAAAAGAAAAAGAAAAAGAATATGCATGCTCACCAAGGACTCTTCAGATGCTTTAGAACCAAGAACACTTTTATATCCTTGAAGAGATGACTTAGATTTTTGTTTGTCTTGAAAATATTCTGCTTGAAATCCTTCAAGGTAATTGGCAAGCTTTTGTATGTTGGAAGCAACCAAGTTATGAAGCTCTTGACCCGCCCAAACTGGACAAACCAATATTGAGACAACCATGCATGTGGCTCCACCAATCAAGATTGTTAAGAGTCTCTGCTCAGCAAGCTCCAATATCTCATTCACTCTGAATCCTGACACTGTTACTAAACTGAACGTCAATATAAATATCACCACTCCATAGTCATATCTTGCCTTGATTCTTGGGAAAAATCTCAAGAACGTTGCCCCTGCCGAGAAACTTAGGTGCAGTCGACTTCACATGAAGTTGATAATTGAGAGCCGTTAGATACTTTAATTGATTTAACTAAATTTTCATCTAACGACTATCAGTTATTAACTTTACGTAAAGTCAAGTGTACCTGAGTTTTCTCATTTATTTTGTTACCTAGAATGAAAAGAAGGGCTCCAAGGACAATGGGTTCTCCCTTTTTTCCAAAAGCAATAGCTAAATGCTGAGCTCCAACCCCTAAAGCACCGGCTAATAGTGTGGCACATCCTCTATTTAGACCCTTGCTTAGAGTTCCACCTTCATACACCAACCAAACATATTCTCATATTATTCTTAATAAGATAAATGTTAAGTGATTAATATATTATTTGAACTAATAACACTAGTCTGTTAAAATACTTACCTACGGTGAATTCGAAGACTACAACGACGGTAAGAACCGCCCACATTCCGGCAACTCCGAAACCGTCATAAAGAGGCCTTGAGTAGTAGAACAATGAGACCAAAGTGAGAGCGAGTCCCACTTTTAACGAGTGAATCACTCGTCTAGGGTCATCTTTCCCAGTCTTCTTTATGCTTTTTGCAACATTCATAACGTTGGATTTGAAGAATCCACCACTATCCATGCCTGTTAGCAATATAATGTGCAAAGAAACAAATTAATGTGTCTATGAAGTGGTGCAAATGAAAGCTTGAGGAACAAATGATATTTATAGGACATGATTTTAATGCAACTATACAAAACTTTAATTTTTTATTATTAATTTGTGATTGCAGTCTTTTTGTTGTGACGGAAAATTATAATAATAAATATTTAAAGTAATTAAGTACAAAATGCCCATGACGTGAGTTTTAGGAACTCATCTCATCACTAACCAAAATAATAATAATAACATGTTCCAAACAAATTAAAACACTGGTGGTGAGAGATGACATACATGGAAAGGATCTGTACCTTAACCTAGGAATAGTTTAGTTCTAAAAGTTAAACTCTTTAGTACCTAGTGTTCGGGCATAAGAAAGGTAAAATAAATAAATAAATAAACAAGTTAACTTATTGCTAGCACATTTACTTTAGTCACTGTCGCCCCTTCAATCGCTGTATCCCACCTTCTTTTATTTTTCTTTGATTCATTAAGTCGCATCCATTTCGACTTGTATTTTTTTCTCACCTTCTTTTAGGTAACTGAACTTTTCTTTTAGTACGCTGTTTTTGGTGAAAATTCAGGTGAAGTCAACTTGACGTGAAATTGTTAGATAAAAATTTAGTCAAATCAGTTAAATCATTTAACGGCTTTCAGGTATTAACTTCACGTGAAGTCGATTGCACCTGAGTTTTCACCCCTATTTTTTCATGCTAAAAATTTTACATATTGGTTATTTTTGTGTGACAATATTCAACTATTTTTGTATTTTATACTGCTACCATGGTAGCATAATTCGTTACTGATTGTTGAAAAAAAATCATTATGTAAAGACAAAATGTCATTCACATTTTTTATAATAAAAATAATTTTTAATTATAAAAAGATAAAATATTATTGATATTTTGTAATCTTAAAAAATTAAATATTTAAAATAGATAAAATATTATTGTCGAATTACAAAAATCACAACGATATATAACACACAGTTTGAGTTATTTTTTGGAAATTCACCCCCTAATAACTAGTAGCCAGATATAAAAAAATGCAATTTTTTCATTCTCAAATGAAATCAGTATAAGTTTTTTCATGTCGATGAGTTTGGAAAACTCTAAATTAATATTTGTGATAACTAAACATTATTAAAAATAATTAATTACAAAATTAATCTGATTTTCATTTAACATATATTGATTAATAATTTTGTTGCAGGTTTTAATATTGGGCTAGATTGAGTTATTATTACTACAAGCCCAAATGAAAGCTTTCCTATTTGTTCAATGCTTGATCCAAAAATCTATCAGGAAAACAAATGTTATTAGTTGGGCCAAAATGAAATCTATTGCTACCAAGCCCAAAATTAATAAATGTTTCCATGCTTTATCCGAATCCATGAAGTAAAGAAAAAGCCTCAATGCTTCCAACGGATTCCATTTCACTTTTTGGAAGGATTTGAAATTTAATTCACTAGCATGGGGAACATGAGAGAGAAAGTGTGATTGACATGATGGTGATCATAATGCTACACGCCACTCTAAGCTAGGAAAGTTGGACTTTAATTTCACTTTGTTATTACCCATTAGCTTGTGTTCAAACTTCTCTCTCATCTCTCTCATATTTGCTTCTCTTCTTCGGTTATTACACAGGAAACCATGGAAGCTACACTAAGCTACCAAAAAGAAAAAGAAGAAGTTGCATGCGTCAAGGCCATCAAGTTAATGATGACAAGAAAAAGAAAACCAATGTGGCTGAGATTATCACCAAATGTGGTAAGATTTGGTGAGGTAATCTCGGATCCTTCATACTCAAAAAGAAGGAAGAAGATTCGGCCAGCAAGGGAGATTCTTGAAGCATGGCTTGTCTTTGATTTTGCTCAACCACCACAGGAAGTAGCTAGAGTGGCGAAGTGATGGTTGAGGCAGAGATTGAAGCAGATGAAGTCATCATCATCATGAAGCATCAAGGGCCAGAAATCCATCTTGGAGAGGAAGCCAAGGATGGAGAGCTCGGATTGATGAAGAGTGATGATCAAGAAAGGACTAAAGGTAATTGCATGTTGGATTTTGCATGGTTATCTCTTCTCTCTCTATGTGGCCGAACCGGTTCTGTTTCTTGAAGGAGGAAGAAGTTGATTTGGGTGTTGGCTTCAAGTGTGGAGGCTTCCCTCTTCTTTAAAAAAAGAGAACAACCACTGTTTGGAGCAAGGAGAAAATTTGAGAGTGCAAGGCACAGAGTTCTCAGAGCTACCTGAGCTAACAGATTTCTCTTCTTCTTTAATGTTTTTCATTTAGTATTTTTCTGTTCAATTTTGTCATGTCTTGAGTCTCATGGAAAAAGGCAAACAAGTGAGGTTTGTATGAAAAATCCATAGAGCGGAAAAAGGCAGAGAGTGCAAAATTAAAAGAAAAAAAGCCATAGATGTCTTAGAATTCCTTTGTACATCTGTGTTATGTTTCATGATTCTATGGGAATCCCCTTGTAAGTTGGGTTAGCACTTTACGATACTACTACTACTACTACTCATCCCACCACACCTTCACACAGTGAGCACAACAACATTTGGCATCTTAGATTAGAACACATACCCATGCATAAATTGATTTTTCTGAAGAAGTATTATCCTTTTATAGATAGTATTGCTTTAAAATTTCCTTGTGATTCATGTCATTTTGCAAAATAAAAGAAATTATCTTTTAATCTTAGTACAACAAGTGTTAGCAAGGGACGAGCCAAAAACAGAAAAGTTTCCTCTAAGTCCAGCAAGTGTTAGCAAGCGAAAAGGGGGCTAAGATTCAACCCCCTTCTCTTAGCCACTGAAACTATCACATGTAATACTTCTTATAACCACAATTGTCTTTTGTAACTATTTTCTCGTTTTTATTTTCTTTCCTTTTTTTTATTTTTAGTTTTTCAAGAGCAAGATGTGGTTTTATAAAATGATATAAACAAATTGTGATTAAAAAGATTATACATATATAAAATTATTTATTAGTTGAAAAATATATGAATCAATACGTATAAATATATAGATTCAGTGAATCTAAGTCAATCTTAAAAGCCAGTTCATGAAATGAGAAATATCTTACATTTATAAAATATTTAGAGATTTTATTTTTAAATTGTAATACACTATTTCACGTCCATAAATAGTATAAAACGTAAATATTTATACGTAGGTATCCATCATTCAATAATAGATTCAATATTTATAAGTGTGGGTTGTCATACAATGATAGTCCTTCAAATAAGCAGGTGATTTCTTGACTCTTTCAGACTTTCTAATAATGCAGTCATGTGTGATGTCAGAGTGTTGTGATGCAGGTGCATTATTAGTATGTGGTGTGGTAATGGGTGTAATGGTGTGTGAGGAAATTGGTGAGTGCATTGAGCTTGAGAAATGTTCATTTGAATCTATGAGTGTGGTATGTGTTTATTTTAGTTGTACTAAGATTAAAAGATAATTTCTTTTGTTTTGCAAAATGACATGAATCACAAGGAAATTTTAAAGCAATACTATCTATAAAAGGATAATACTTCTTCAGAAAAATCAATTTATGCATGGGTATGTGTTCTAATCTAAGATGCCAAATGTTGTTGTGCTCACTGTGTGAAGGTGTGGTGGGATGAGTAGTAGTAGTAGTAGTTACCGCCAATGAAACTTGCTTTGTTGGAAGAGGGGGAAAATGAGAGAATTCTGGTTCTCTACTCATTGTATATAACCCTTCTATACACTCAGCAATGCCACATCAAGTTCATAATATTGAGTTTGCATTCTAATAAAAAAATTTTTTTTGCCATTAATATAATCTGAATAAAATCATTCTACTAATTCACATACTTTGTCAATATTAATAAACTTATAATTATCTCTAGAATTTAAAGTTGACCTTAAAATAAGTAATTTCATAATAATATTTTTAAATTTTTTTAAATATTATTATTTATTTTTTAAATATTAAGCATCATTAATATTTAAATTAAATTGACCTTTTATTTATATTAAACTAAATACTAAATATATTTGTTAAAAAAATTAAATCATATTTAATAATTTACTGTTATTATTTAAAAAAAAAAGCCAGAAGGGCGAAGGCCTCTTCTGTATGTAGGTCTCTGATTGTATCAACTAATATAACTAACAGCTAACTAAATCTAGTTAACAAAATAGAATAAGCATTAACGGATGATATAACAATTACTAACTAACTGGAGACTGAGGTTATCTTTTCTCCACCCCTTTCATTGAGAAATACAACTCAATGAAAATTAATTTTATATATATAATACGAGTATTATGAGTGTTTAAATGGGTTTACGACCCAATTGAGGCAAACATTAATATTGTAGAATTATTTATCAAAACAAAATGATATGTATATAACATAATTATTCATAATTTAGATGTATCTCAAGGATAAAGTTTTAAAATAGTTTAATATAAGTGTTATATAAATGTTAGACATTCTTAGTTTTTTATTTCATATTGTTACCTAGATTATTTCTTTATCAATAATAGGTTTACCATTGTAATTATTTTTTAGTGAGAGTACATAAAAAAAAGTACATAGTATATAAGGTGTAATAACTCAACAAATATTTTCTAAGGGGGATTTTTCATTCTCTCCAACAATGAGAAGAACCTATCTCTCTCCCTCTCTTAATCCCTTCTGATTCATCAAACCATCAACATCACAACTTGAACAGCTTAGAGCATGAGATTTTCTTCATAGTGCGATGAACGTGGAGAGCAACCAAGCTGTGAATAAAAAAAAAAAGTTGTGAATTGAGATCAATCCAATTTTGCCATTCTCTTTCTATCCCTAATTTTTCTTTCGACATTTTCTTTCCCCCATTCTTACCTCTTCCTTCAAACTCATCCAATAGAGTTTGATGAGAGGCTATTTCGCAAGATTCTTTCTTGATGAACATAGTTGTTCCTATTAACGAGTTGGAAGGAAGAAGATCTGAATCCCTATTACTCTGTGATTCATTGATTTCTCAAAATGGCAAACATGGCAAACAGATCCTCCCATTGCAGAGGTCGTGGAGCTACATTGGCTTGCTCTCATTGCAACAAGCAAGGCCACACAGAAGATGTATGCTATAAGAAGCATGGGTACTCCTCCCACTTCTACCAATGGCAACAACATAACACCACCATCAATCACGTGATCACTGAGGGGCATGATGATATACTCAGTGACAAACAATTCCAGCTCAATTGTCTCCAAGAGAACATTGGAATATCAAGATCTGGATTCACTCCAAAGTAAAGATTTGCCTTGTTAGAGTTGATCAAAGACAAAAGTGTGCAGCAACAACCTCATAATGCAAATCAAATTTTGACTAATTCCATTCACACTTCCACTCCAGGTAAAACCATTGCATTACATTTTAATGCGAGAATTATGAGCATTATCACTCCAAAATCTGCACTATGGATCATTGATTCCGGTGCAACAGATCATGTGACTTTTGACTTAAAAGATTTTGCAAGTTTTCAAAATATTGATCCAATCAATGTGATATTGCCAAATGGAACCAAAACTGTTAGCACCATCATTGGCACAATCACATTCTCTAAAAATTTTTTTCTCAAAAATGTTTTATACATTCCTTCTTTTGATTTTAAATTGATATCTGTGTCAAAGTTAACCTCAAACTTACATTGTCAATTGTTAATCAATGATAAGTGTTGTGAGATACAAGATAGATCCACATCAAAAATGATTGCCATTGCTGAGTGTATAGAAGGGTTATATACAATGAGTAGAGAACCAGAATTCTCTCATTTTCCCCCTCTTCCAACAAAGCAAGCTTCATTGGCGGTAACTACTATTACTACTCATCCCACCATACCTTCACACAGTGAGCACAACAACATTTGGCATCTTAGATTAGGACACATACCCATGCATAAATTGATTTTTCTGAAGAAGTATTATCCTTTTATAGATAGTATTGCTTCAAATTTTCCTTGTGATTCATATCATTTTGCAAAACAAAAGAAATTATCTTTTAATCTTAGTACAACTAAAATAAAAGATTGTTTTGATTTAGTTCATATGGATATCTGGGGTCCTATTTCTGTCCCTTCCAATGAAGGACATAGGTATTTTTTGACTGTGGTGGATGGTAAGAGCAAATTCACTTGGATTTTTTTTATGAAAACCAAATCTGAAGCATCACAATTGGTTATTAATTTTGTGAATTTTGTCAGAGTACATTTTGAAAAACAAGTTAAGTGTATAAGGACCGACAATAGGCCAGAATTTACTCTAAAATCCTTTTTTGCATCAACTAGAATTTTACCCCAAACTTCTTGTGTAGAAACACCAGAGCAAAACGGGATTGTAGAGAGAAAACACCAGCATATTTTAGGTGTTGCTAGAGCACTGCTATTTCAATCAAGAATTCCACATTGTTTTTGGCAATACGCAGTTGCTCACGCCATTCACCTAATTAATAGGCTGCCCAGCACTAACCTGAATAATGCTAGTCCTTATAAGCTTTTGTATGGCAACTTACCTGACCTTTCATATTTAAGAGTATTTGGTTCTCTTGCATATGCCTCCACATTAACAAATTCATATATTTATTACATTTAATTATTAAAAATTAAATCTACTTAACTTATCTTAAAAATTAATTTAATAGATAAAGATTGTTTTACAATTATAAAGGCTATTAAATTTTTATTTTTAAACAATATGAAATTTAGTTTGATACACCTTTTTACGTTTAGAACTGAACGACAAAACTTTAGATTGTAAAATTTGAAAATGTCTTAGATTTTTGTGTGGTGAGAGACAGTAGTCTAATAACAATTTTTTTTTATTTTAATTATGATATTATATTAAAAATTAAGTGAGCTTAATTTATTCTAAAAATTAATTCAAAAGATAAATATTACTCATACTTATAAAAATTATATCAAAATTTTAATTTCAGACAATATAAGATTTGATAATTGATATTAATATTATCCGATTATTTCAACAGTAATTACAAAATATAAAATAAAATAATTTGAGACTAATTTTTTATTTATTTTAAATATATTTTATTAAAAAGTTTATATTGTTGACTTACATTTGATGATATTGAAGTAGTAAAATTTAAAAACAATAACATAACAAATATTTAAATAAGATCAATTGATAAATAAGTGAATTTAGATTATAGTTTTATTGTTTGACCTGTTAAAGATATAATCATTCATCCATCTCTTTTTATTAAATTAAGTTTTTAGAAAAAGTGATTTATCATAATAACATAATTACCTTTAAAATTGAATTAACTTAAGATTTTGACTTATAACACCTGTAATTAGAGTTGACAATTGGTAGAATAAGCTAGGATCTAAATTTTATTTTATTCTATTTACATGTTTAAATTGTTTTTAAGATTCAACCCAATTCTATTTGTGGGTTAAGAATCTCTCAATTATTATCCTACCTGCATTCTAAAGTTTCACACCCAACCCGATCATATCTAATTTGATCCACAACAAATTAATTTTTTCAATCAAACATAATATATTTAATCATTTTATAGTTCATAAACATATTAATAAAATATAGAATACAAAATTAAACTTATATTAAAATTAAAAGCAACAAAAAATTATAATAAAATCCATGTTAAAATTACAAAATTAAGAAAATGTGGATTTAATTCTCATCAACTTTTTTATTATATATGTATTATAATTTTTAATTATATATTATAATATATCAGAGATGCAGATTGATCGGATTGAATTAGGCATAATAAACCCGCACTTAATCCTACCTGCAGATCAATTCATTTCGCTCTCATTCTGACTCGCTGTCAATCGGATATTGTCAATCCTATCTGAATAAGTTGTATCAAATTAAATACCCGCGAATAGAATTAGAATTGCTAGCCCTCTCCGTAATAATAATTCCTTATAATTTATAAGTCCTTTAGATCCAATTTTTTAACAAAACTATTAAGAAAATTTACAAAATTTGTAATAAGCAATATTTGATATCTAACAAGGGATATTAAAACAAAATTGAACAAGTTCTAAGAAAATGAAAGTAAAAAATAAAATGTTAATTTATCTAACTTGTATCACAGATACGAGATGTGGTGGGTTTAATCTATTAATCTCCGGTTACCACCGTAACAATTATATATTATTAATCCATCCATAATAATATTTTTGGATTTGCCCCCTGCATACAATAGCTTTGCATTAATATATACTTTAATTTAGATATGCATCACAGTATAAGATTATAATGTTCTAGGAATCATTCTAATCAATATACAAATTAAAACTTCACTCACTACTCGATCTCATTCTATTTCAGTAAAAAATCTTCACTCTCATCCTTTTGCCACTGCCGATAATTCCAATACCTTTCATGGTATTATGACAACTTATGAGAAGAATGCTTCATTTGGATCGATGTTGCATCTATTAAAAGTTGAGAAATAATCAGTTATTAAGTATATATAATATTTATAATTATATATTTATTACAGTTAATTATTAAAAATTAAATCTACTTAACTTATTTTAAAAATTAGTTTAATAGATAAAGATTGTTTTACAATTATAAAGGCTATTAAATTTTTATTTTTAAACAATATGAAATTTAGTTTGATACACCTTTTTACGTTTAGAACTGAACGACAAAACTTTAGATTGTAAAATTTGAAAATGTCTTAGATTTTTGTGTGGTGAGAGACAGTAGTCTAATAACAATTTTTTTTTATTTTAATTATGATATTATATTAAAAATTAAGTGAGCTTAAGCAAATATTTAAATAAGATTAATTGATAAATAAGTCAATCTAGATTATAGTTTTATTATTTGACCTGTTAAAGACATAATCATTCATTCATCTCTTCTTATTAAATTAAGTTTTTAAGAGAAGTGATTTATCATAATAACATAATTATCTTTAAAATTTAATTAACTTAATATTTTGACTTATAACACCTATAATTAGAGTTAACAATGGATAAAATAAGTTAGGATTTAAATTCTATTTAATTCTATTTGCATGTTTAAATTTTTTTTAAGATTCAATCCAATTCTATTTGTGGATTAAGAATCTCTCAACTATTATCCTACCTGCATTCTAAAGTTTCACACCCAACTCAATCATATCCAATTTAATCCACAACAAATTAATTTTTTCAATCAAACATAATATATTATTTAATCATTTTATAGTTCATAAACATATTAATAAAATATAGAATACAAAATTAAACTTATATTAAAATTAAAAGCAACAAAAAATTATAATAAAATCCATGTTAAAATTACAAAATTAAGAAAATGTGGATTTAATTCTCATCAACTTTTTTATTATATATGTATTATAATTTTTAATTATATATTATAATATATCAGAGATGCAGATTGATCGGATTGAATTAGGCATAATAAACCCGCACTGATCGGATTGAATTAGGCATAAACCTACACTTAAACTTACCTGCAGATCAACCCGCTCCGCTCTCATTCTGATTCACTGTGAATCAGATATTGCCAATCCTATCCGAATTATAAGTTGTATCGAATTGAATACCCGCGAATAGAATTAGAATTGCTAACCCTATCTTAATAATAGTCGCTTATAATTTATAAGTCCTTTAGATCCAATTTTTTAACAAAACTATAAGAAAATTTACAAAATTTGTAATAAGCAATATTTAATATCTAACAAGGGATATTAAAACAAAATTGAACAAGTTCTAAGAAAATGAAAGTAAAAAATAAAATGTTAATTTATCTAACTTGTATCACATATACGAGATGTGGTGGGTTTAATATCTCAACAACCATGACACAATAGTGATATACCTAAATATTCCTTCCCTGCTCTGTATATAGCAATGCATGGAAGAGGCAAATTAAATGAACATTAAATAGTATATTTTGTGCATCGTTTAGCTTAGAAAGTGGAAAAATGACGAAGCATGTACATAGAGAACTGGACCATAAAGGCATATATATATTAAGGAAAGCAAATAGTTTTGTGGTTCATTTCTAACAATTTTAGATTTTAGTGGCTACAAAACATCATGTTGCATGTTGGTCAATCGCTTAATTACTTATACTTTATAAGCACACTTTTCTTTCTGACATGAGGACCTCATGCATGTTTATAAGCACAACAATTGCTCCACCCAATACAACCTTATTGCTTATATAAATTTATTTATTTATGTTATGGTCTCTCTTCAATTTCGAACATAAATAATTCACCATTAAGTTTATGATCACATAATTTGCAAGAATGGCCTCTTTATCTACTAAAATAAATAATCTACTAATTAAAAATAAATTATCCAACAATAGATAGTGTCTTCCTGCCGATAAAAGGGGACAGGATACAAAAGAAGAAAAAGGGCAAAAAAATAAAAACTAAAAAGATTAGTCAGAACATGCATGCATATATGAACTAACACTTCACTCGAATTTATAATGTCATGAATCAAATCTGTGAAAAATGGAAAAATTTTAGAGGCATCAATTTTTAATAATTTTGGTTATTATTTGACTATTATAAATATTAAATTATTATTTATGTATGTAAATTTTAAAAAATATAGATACAAATTGTATTAATTTATGTATATAAATATTAGTAAATATAAGTATAAATTATATATTTTTTGTGTGTAAATACATGTAAATATGTGTACAAATTATTGTTGCCAAATGCTGGTCCAAAATTATGTATGCAAATTCTGTAGATTGTAAGTATAAATTATACTGATTTATGTATATAAATTTTGGTAAATGTAAGTGTAAATTATATATTTTTTTATTAAAAATATTATTCGTGTACTAAAATTAACCATTAAAATTAGTCACAATGTATTTATTTATTTGTATTTTAATATATATTTTATACTGATAATTTATTTTAATAACTAATTTAATGGAAAAATAATAAATTTTGATGATGACGATTGCTCAAAAAATTTGTCCAAGCCAAAACAAAAATAAACACAAGAAGCAGAATGTAGTTACGCAATTTAAGAAATAAAAAATGAAGTGATGAAGTACGGAATATAAGCACAGGAAGTTATTAAATTTGATAATGACCCCACTCCACATTATCTTTGATTTTCATCTTGAGAGGATATAAAGAAAAAGAAGTCTGAATTATCTTCACTAATAAAAATGGGTGGGAATCATTTTCCAATTTTATATAATGACTTGATTATCCGAATAAGCTGTTTAGCCATGTGTGATGAACCAATAGTAGCAGTGTCACCAGCCACTAACGAGTAGGATCTGACTCAATCATATATTCTCTTTCACTATGTTTATTTAATTTCCTTTTACATTATAATAACCCAGTTATTATATAGTTTTACTCTTTACTTGGTTTGGAAAATGAAAACGACCAACTAATTAATGAAAGGGATCATCTAATTTTGTTTGGAGGAGTAAAATCCACTCTTTCTCCTCAAGTGGGAAAGAATCACTTCTTCTTCTTTCTATACCAATATCATGCTAATCATTTAAGACCTACGTAGTCTTTTGATACATTATTAGTGTTTTCATATTTATATCATCTTAATTCAATAAATAAATTATACTTCTTAACTCATATTTAATTAATTAATGCAAATTTACTTAATAACAAAAAAGAAAAATTATATTATATTATAAATTTGGTGAATGTTACTCTACCTTCTTTAAAATAATATGAAAGTTATATTTTAATTCGATATTTATTTTAATATATTTGTTATATATTTATTAAAATATTAATTTAAAAAAATTTTATATTAATTTTATTCTAAACTAAAATATTGATGTGACAAATTAAAAATAGAAACACAAATTAGTGTCACCGTGAAAATTTTTAATTTGAAAAGTTTATCGTGTCAAGTAGATCTTTAAATTTGAAAATTTATTCTATACAATTTGGTTTCGAATTATATATATAAAAAAAAGAAATTGAAATACTTTATGTCTTGTTTTTTAAAAATTAATGTAACTAATTTGCAATTATTTTTTATAAATGTCTGGATTTTTATTTAATTTTTGTTAGGAATCAAAGATTTTGTGTGAAAAATAAAAGAGTAATATATAATATTATTTTTCAAATATTTTGTTAAATTTATAACAAATTTTAATGACACGAAATCAATTTCTTATTTTTTATTTTATTAGATAAATTAGTCGTCCAATAAATTCTACTAAAAAATTAAAATAAATAAACACCTATTAAAATATAACATATCAAAAAAGATAACTTACATGATATTTCAAAATAGATAAGGTAACATTTACCTATAAATTTTGTGTAGTTTGAAAATAAATATGACCATATATATATGTCTTAGTGCTTTTTTTTTTGTCCCTTTTAAACCAGCTGTTGAAATTGTAGAATTTAAATCCGTTTAATTTAATTTATCTTTTAGAAAAAAAAATTAAAGCTACACTTTATCATTAGTGGGAGAATCTTTAAAAGTGAAATCAGAAAATTAAAGGTAGAAAGTGCTAGTAAGTATTGTGATGCCCTAAATTTGACTTTCTTTTTAGTCTTAGCCCTAGCTTTCTTTCAAAATAAATACACTACTTCATTTATATATAACGTATAGTTATGGAAATTACTGAGCCACCTAAAACTCACGTTGAAGGGAATACTTATTGTCAACTTTAATTTACTTCTTTTGATTTTGACTGATACATTAAACATGCTTCATTCCTTTATGGTTGTACGTGTTTAGTTTGTTTACACTGTGATCGATCTTAACTTTATCGTTGAAATAATCAATCAATTTTGTAAAAAATGATAAACTCTAACTTGAATCATTAAACAATAAATTATACAAATAGTTTTTTTTTTAATTTCTTTAATTTTATGCCGCCTCTTGTGTTTAAGCATGATATTTTTATAAACTCGTGAAATGATTGAGTAATTTATTTTGAGTTTTAAATGTCATCATATATTATTAGATCTAAAGACTTGATAATAATTATTAGATCTAAAGACTTAATAAATTAAAATTGTTTGTTTAAAAATTATTCGTGAACGGCTAAATCAGCTAAAAATTAATTAGTTAAATCGAACTAAAAATCAATCATTTCTTTATGGATTTTTTTTTTACCCTTGTGTGATAGAGTTTTTAATGGGCTACTTAACTCCCTAACAAAAAAAAAGTCTTTTTTTATATATAATAAATTATCTTTATCTTTATTATTATAACATAATACATCTAATAATATAAAAAAAATTTAATCTAAATTAAATATATATTAAAAATTACAGATATAAAATGCACTTATTTTTCCAATAAAAATTTATAAAATAAAATAGAACTAAATTAATAATTTTTTTGTTTGGTTATTTTTTATTATTCTATAACATAAAATATGTAATATCATCAATATTATACATATATAAATCTTGAGTAGATTTGACTATTTTCTTTTTTGAATAACTCTTATGTTATACTTATATGAAATTATAAAATTTTAATTGATTTTGTATTTTTAATTTATGTATTTTAAATTTTTTATTAACATATATTTATGTTTTTATATGTTTATTTATATTTTTATATATTATTTTATTATAATTAAATTATTTCAATTAAATCACAGTTAAATTTCTAAACTAATGAATCAATTAAAATGGTTCGATGATCGTTTCGATTTTCAAAATCATATATATATATAATTATCCTTTTTGATGTGTCACATTTTAATTTAATGTTTATTTTAATACATTTGTTATATATTTATTAAAATATTAATTTAAAATTTTCTTATATTAACTAAATTTTAAACTAAAATGTTGATGTGACAAATTAAAAATAAAAATATAAATTAGTGTCACTGCAAAAATTTTTAATTTAAAAAATTTATCGTGTCAAATAGATCTTTAAATTTAAAAATTTATTCTATACAATTTGGTTTCGAATTATATGAAAAAAAAGAAAAAATTGAAATACTTTATATCTTATTTTTTAAAAATTAATGTAGCTAGTTTGCAATTACTTTTTATGAAGGTCTGAATTTTTATTTAATTTTTGTTAGAACTCAGAGATTTTTGTGTGAAAAATAAAAAAGTAATATACAACATTATTTGTCAAATATTTTGTTAAATTTTCAACAAATTTTAGTGACCCGAAATTAATTTCTTATTTTTTATTTTATTAAATAAATTAGTCATCCAACAAATTCTACTAAAATTTTAAAATAAATAAACACTCATTAAAATATAACACATAAAAAAAATAATTTACATGTTAAAATATCACACTTAAATATTCAACTATTTTTATAAAAACAAAAGCTGATAATGAATAAAAGATATATATTTGTTTATATTTATAAAATCAGCAAAAATAATGATATGATGCACATACATATATATTTAATAAGACGTTATTGAAAAAAGAAAAAAATGTGTTGAACACTGTAGCTGAGAATTTCTTGTAGTAGAGGTCCACTAAATTTGTTATGGGATAAGAACAAATATGTGTCCGTGTTCTCAGTGGTCCATATATTTTTGGAGCTTTGCTGTTTCTATATCTCTCGCAATCTTTCATATATATTTAATTTGTATTCGCTGATATGGTTATAAATAAATAAAATTTTCAGACACCTTTCATTTTTTTACCAAATGGTTTGAAAGGAACTTCTCCTTACATCATTATATATTTATATTACGGACATTATAATACCAGAACATAACCAAACATAATTTAAAACGTGATTCTCATATGAGGCATATATTAATTCTACCTGTGTGTTCAGCCAATAATAGCTCGTCGTTATTTAATTCCTAACTTAACATATTTTTGTTGACATGAAAATTGTTTCATACTTTAATTTTTATATACGGTCAATGTTAAATTTATTATAAATATTTAATTAAAAATTCATTTAATAGAATTTATTAAATTATAGTATAAAGATTTTTATTTGATTGGTACATCAAAATTAGACTAAAAATTAAAATAGACAGAAATTGATTATTAATATTATTATTAATTTAGTAGAGACTTATGTGCAGTCGACTTTACGTGAAGTTAATAATTGATTTGACTAAATTTTCATCTAACGACTCTCAACTATCAACCTCACGTGAAATCGACTACACCACCTGAGTTTTGATTTGTCATATCTAATGAATGTATTACATGGTGATGGTACTGCCGTAGTGCCTAGGTACACTGGTGAATTATTGGAAAGAAGTATATAGAGCTCTATATAGAAAGAGTTATAGAAACATTTTAGGGTATAATCGTGTACAATCAAAAAACCTCGGAGGAGAGAAAATTAAAGTTGACAAAAGCTTGTGTTGTTGTAAAGCACATATATTATGTTGCGTCAAACGTCACATTACAAGTTAAAATTGGAGATTGCATCATTATTATTTTTTTTCTGACTTGGTAATCATAATTTGCTCCATGCAAGTTGTTGTTTGTCAAGTACACACACTAACTCTACTAATAATGGAGTTACGTTAATTTAATATCTTCTAAGGAACATAGAAATTCAAAGCAACCTTGTTGTCAAAATTTAGAATCTATGCTATGACTAAGATTTCTTTATGCTAGGTTTAAGTTTGGATTGGTAATGCATCATTCCATTAACAAACCTTTTTTTGTTACATACGCCTACTTGAATCCAAAAGTCAAACATTAGCTTGACGAGTCATAATTTTTTGTTTGAAAAATTTTAAATGCTTTATTAAGTTTATTAAAATGAAAAATAAAATCTATAACTTAGTAACCAATTATTTATAAGTAATAAAAATTCATGAGACAACAAAAAATTTGATTTAAAAATATAAAAAAACTTAATTACTTTTTTTATGTAAAAAAAAAAGACGAGCGTCTGTTAGTCTGTTCCGTCAAAATCTATGAATTAAACAGAGCGGGTTTGGCTAGTGTTTTTGTTTTGGCAGACTAAATTTTTAAGTTTAATTTGTTTTTTTGGCAGATTTAACTTATCAGTCCGGTAAATTTGAATTCATTTGTCACGTCCAATTTTAGTTCAATTCCGCTACGTTATTAACAATATTTCTACCAACTTTTGCCAACTCATAGCTATGTTTAATAAAAGTATCATTTTGGATGTGTCTAATAAAAATATTTTTTTTATATTTGTGTTTAATAGAAATGTCTTTATAAATATATTTTCTGAATGTATCTCTTTATATATGTGTTTAAAACATAATAATTAATTATTATTGGCAATAAGTTAACAGATTAATTAGCTTTGGTTAAAATAGAACGAAAATTAAGAGGTTCTTTGGACTTCAAAGACTTGCGAGCAATGTGTTGAAAATTTTTATAATTTCATTAAATATTTTTGTAATGAGTTATATACATATGTAAGTATAATTATATTTGACATAATCAATATCTTTCATGATTATTTAAGGGGTGATGCTTCCATAAAGATACGTAAAAAGTCTTTTTATAAAGATATTTACGTTATTGGACGTATTAATGAACCGGTTATTTTTTAATTTCTTAACAAATTAAAATAAAACCGATTTTTTATAATAATAATAATAATAATAATAATAAATCCAAATTTTTTTAAAGATTTAATTGTATTTTTAAATTTTTAGAAATTTAAATATCCGCAAAATAAAAAGTTAGGGATATAATTATCTTTTTATCAAAAATTTAAAGATATTCAGTTTAGATTGTATAATTCGATCGGATCAAATCGGGTCTAATAATTATAATGCAGACAATTAGATTTATTATTCTTGCTATAATAAATCGATTTTGTTATGATTTATTAAAAAATAAATTATTAACCGATTTAATAAAGATGTCCAATAATAATATGACATGTGTGAACGTCTTTATTTTAAAGACTAATCTTTATTAAAGTGTTCTCCTTATTTAACATGGAATTTAGAAATCCAAGAATCCCCAACACAACGAGCATAACAATCTTAATTCTTATCCAATTTTTTCGAAACGTAGATATTTTCATCCGGGAGAGTCCCTGAGAGAGAAAATATTTTGGCCATAACCCATCTTGGGCATGATAGAATTCATTCGAAGGAAGGAAGGTTATTGAAAAAGGAATTATATTTATCAAGTGGAAAATGGCCACAATATTCAATTCCCATTTTTTGGGACCTTAGATAGAAGCATTTGTAGTTCAATTTGGAAGACGAATAAAGTCCACACTCACTAGAATTGAAACATGATTCTCATTATTATTTCTGTTGGAAAATGATGCATACCATATAATTAATTAATTAATTAATGAGTGTAAGTCCGCATTTCACGGCTTAATAGCTTGTCCTCATTCCAAGAAATCAAATCTTGTTATCATATTGAAGCTACCTCGCTCTTCCAATGCAAAGTTTTGAGGTTCAATTTCAATCATCCATCAAATCCATTATTACAAAGATAGAGTAGTGGTGGAAATAATGAACTTCAAACACAAACCAAAACATGCACGCATGCCACATACAAGTGGTTCATAAATTGCTACTACTTCATGTACAACAATATAACCTACATACAAATCATCACCAATCATTTCCCCACTAGCATTAATTGCTTTCTAAGTGTCGGACGCTAAAACACAAACATACAAACATAAAATTATATGAGGTATGAACATAAATATTTTATTTTAAAAGGCTAAATTAATATATTTTATATTTTTTAATAAAAGGATACAAAAATATAATTTATGTATTATTATTATATCTTTTTAATTTTTTATGTGAAAAAAAAAGTGAACTTTTATAATTTTTTTTATATTTAGTTTATTATCAAATAAA
Source organism: Arachis duranensis (assembly GCF_000817695.3). Classification (NCBI taxonomy): domain Eukaryota; kingdom Viridiplantae; phylum Streptophyta; class Magnoliopsida; order Fabales; family Fabaceae; genus Arachis; species Arachis duranensis. The sequence goes on from NC_029781.3 coordinate 100,792,104, forward strand.
ATACAAAAATACTAATTTTATATTATTGTATTTTTGTGTCTTTTTTTTTAATATCTTGTCTTGTTATATTTTTTAAAATTAAATGTAACATTAGTCCTATTCAATGTATAGTAAATTTAGTATAATTCATTTAAATGATAGTTTTTTATTTCTATCTTATAGACATCTGATATTTTAATAAACAGAATAAACTAATTTAAATTTTAAAATTTTAATATAATTTTGTTATAAGGTTGATTTTTGTTTCATCACCTCTTTTTTATCAGTGAAATTTATATTTTTAACGTGGAAAAACTCTAATAATCATATTTGTTACACATATACATGGTTGGGAAAAAAATAATAAAGTAAAAAAGGCAATGAGGTCTTTGAGGAATTTTCTGATAAAGTTATATATCCTTAAAGAATGAAGTATATTTTTTATCTTTAACATTTGTAATTTCTTTTAAAAATATTTTTAACATTTAATTTTATTTAATTTTATGATTTTATCATTAACTTTTTTAATTTGTGTCAAAACTATTATTGAAAGTTTTAATTTTGTCCCTAACATTTTATATGGAGTTAACGTTTAGGAATAATTTAAACATAAATCGAAAATGTTAGGGATAAAATTAAATGCAACTAAACGTTAGACAAAAAATATATTTTACCCATCTTAAAATAATAAAATATCAAGTAAGTCTCAGAAAAAAAAAATCATAAGTTGCTAAGAAAAAAAATATCAAATAAATCATTAAAAAAATAAAAAAATATTAAACATATGGGTCTTTGAAAAATTACAATCATAGAATGATTCATTCTTCAATCAGAAACCTGTAAAATCCATCGTTACAATTTTTCGAAACTTACTTATATTTCATTTCTTATAAACATATAAGCCCATTGCAAAATTTGCTCAAATATTTATTTAATACTTTCTTTAAAGATCAATTTGGAGGAAGAAAGTCAATCGCTTTTTGTTATACTAGCAAATAGAAAACAATTGTTTTTTTTTTGTCAGAAAAAATAATTGTTCATTATCCATAAAGAAGATCCACTTATTAATGTGGCCCAAACTGAAACGGACATATACCCAAAACTGCACACATATATCTTTCTTGGCAAATGGGCTAGTCTGCTCCGTCTCCCCAAAAGCCCTTTCCATCCCACCTAGTGATGCGGTTCCGAATTTTTCTCCCGCCACGCCAATTCTATTCTTTTTAATAAATTTTTTATTTTTTATTAATAAATTATTAAATATTAAACAATATATATAATTTCACAACTATTTTAATAAATTTATAATCTCTAAAGATATAAAAAAATTATAATTTTTAAATTCACAAATATTAAAGTCTTTAGAATTCTAAATATGTAATAAACATAATCATCGACCAAATTTTTTGAAATAACATAATAAAACTAACATTGTAAAAAATAAAATAAAATTGTCAAAAACATATAATTAAATATCTTCAAATCTCTAATCAATCAAACATAGAACATAATTTAAATTATAACTTAGAATATCTTCAATTACAACAAAAAACGACGGGCCCACTATAAAAGCCCGCCCCACCCCGCCAAAGCTTGCAGATTAGGCAGTGCGGATTAATTATGGCTGTTTTAAATTTTTAGTCCGATCCACCTTTTTTTTACGAGTTATTCGAGTCAATGAATTTCGGCCCACTTGCCAGCCCTAATTCCATCTAACAAAATACCGGAGGCTATGAAGATGGGAATGTTTACGTTGTTGGTCTTTAAAATGGCTTTCAAGTCTTACTATTTTTCAGCCCAACAAAAAATCCTCTCAAGGCGATCAGCAAAACAAAAACATTTAAATAGTGTACTTCATCCAAGTTAGGATGAGCGAGTCGTCTAAGTTGCTATACTCAAGTTCTGACATTTTCATACATACCAAATTTACACTTTTTGTTAAAAGATCATCGATCCCAGCCCAGATGAGTCCATGGAACTATTTAGCATATTATATTTCTTTAAAAACAAAATAATAGATAAAATATAATTGAGACAATAAGTTTTAGGTTTGGTTATGTTTTATGCAAAGTCGAAAGATGTAGGATGCAAGTGCACTTATACGTATCTAGGAATCTCATAATTGAAGAAAGATCAATGCTATGAAATGAGAGGAACAATGGAGGACCCATTTCCATTATTGGCAAGTTGACTCATGGGCCAACCACTCTCATCACTTTTGGGTCAAAAATATCTCTCACACACACTCATGGACACTTTTATATCAAAGAAATCACGGGGTAAATCTAAATTAATAAATAATAATAAAACACTTAATTACACAAAGGTTGCATAGGAAATGTACCGAAATTACTAGGGCTAGAGGTGTCTATACTTTTTGAGGCACTAACCGCACCCCTTGAAATTGAAACTTTTTGTTTATTCTATGTGAATTATGCTCAAACCATGAATCAAATAAAATATAGAAAATCAAGAAAAGAGGAGGTTCAATTTTAAGTGAACAATATAGGGTAGCTATAGCACCTGGTCTTGTCATCATCTTATAGATATTATTTGAGATTCAAAATCTCTTGGAGATTTCTTTTCCATACTTCAATGAGATAATAGAGTATGGGAAAAATTTTAAGTATATCGAAAACATCGGTGTTTCAGTTATTTTAACGTTAATTTTAATTAATATATAGGATTAAGTATAATTTTGGTCTCTAACGTAGAGGTCGAAAATCGATTTCGACTCAGGCCTTTTTTCGCTACAAAATAGTCACCAAAATTTCAGTTTGTTTTAAAATCTTCTTTCGGACGAAAATACCCTTCCCCCTTCATCCCCAAAATCAACCAAACTCAATAGAAACAAAACAGAAGTCCACGCCGTACCAGAACCCACCACCATTATCATCATGGTCATCATCATCAGAACAACAAAATCAACTAAAATAAACCAAAAGTCCAAGTTAAACCAGAAGCCGCCACCACCACCACCACCATCACCATTATCATCATCATTATCATCATCATCATCATTAGAAGAACAACAAAACTCAAAACCCACCACCACCACTCCCACTTCAGAAAATCAGAACAATCAAAACTCAGAACCATCAACAAAATTCAAAACTAAAATTCTTCCTCTTTTATTAACAAAACTCAGATGCAATTACAATAATAAAAAAAATTCCCAAATTCATCTTCAATTACAAGAACCAAAAATCCATAAATATAATTACCAAAACAAACGAAGAGACGAGGTGCGGTGGCGAGGAAAAGGTGTGGCGAGACGAGGTGCAACGGCGAGAAGAGGTGCGGCGAGACGAGGGCGACAGCGAAGGCGAGGCGATGACGTTGGCAAAGGCGAGGAGAAGGAGCAGAAACAGCTCGCAGCGCACGGTGAGATCCAGCGGCGAGGACTGAACGACGAAGAGCAGGAGGCGACGGCAACGGCGAGGAACAGCAGCGGTGGCTCTTAGCTTTCTCCCTTCCGATCTCTCTCTTCTCCCTTAGCTTTCTCCTCTCTTACTCTCTGTTTCTCCTTCCGATCACAGGCGGCGGTGCGACGATGCGGCCTTCCCTCCCCCTCCATCCCGAATTATCTTTCTCCCCCCTTCTCTTTCTCGCTCCCCTTCTCCCGATTCTCTTTCTCCCTCTGATGCCTTTCTTTCTTTTTTTTCTTTATTTTATTTTATAATTTTTTAATGAAGGATAATTTGATAATAAAAAAATAGAATTGATAAAAAGGACGATTTTAAAATAAACTGAAATTTCGAGGACTATTTTATATCAAAAAAATACCGGAGACGAAATCAATTTTCGACCTCTACGTTAAGAACTAAAATTATACTTAACCATAATATATATTATATATAATTTTTATAATTTAAATTAACGGTTAAAACAACTGAAATACCGGTATTTCTGGTACACTTAAAACTTTTCCATAAGTATGTTACTCAAGTATCTTTCACCGGCCACTTACATTACATACTTCTATATTGTATATTAAATAGTTGTATACATACAGTAGATAATGTTAGGAAATAATATTTAAAATTATTTTATGTAACATAATATTCATAAGTTTATACAGATGATATTTGTAATTATATATTTTTTACTTTTAAATTATATGATTATTTTATATAATAATAAATACTAAATAAGATAATTATTATTATTATCTATACATTATTGATATATAATTTACTTGAAAATGATGCTAGTGCTATCTTTTCATTAAGAAAAAAGCATTTGAAGGTGTTTACCAAGTTGCTCCTTATGATGGGATAGATAACATATATCTACGTCAGCGTCTACCCCTTTATAAATAAAATTAACTTAGCAATATCCGATTCTTGCTTTTGTCTTTTGCAACGATATATAGTTTAAAGTATTTTTAATCAAGAATAGTTAGGCAAGTCACTCCTATACTTTTGCTTTCATTTTGCCGATTCCTTTTGCTAATGAAATTCAACTTTATAAGTCACAATAAACACTTAATTAATTAACTCATGTAAAGAGTGGCATTTTCCGAAAGACTAGGGAGTGGGGTTGCATCAAAAATTTCACTCCTTTAGGACTAGAAAGAACATGTCCTTATCTTATCCAACCTACCAGGAAAATAAAAGCGAAAGGGTCAAAAGTGTCAATTAAACATATACTAATGAACCTAACTCTAGACCCCTTCTATTGTTTCCACTTTCCACTCTGCGGATACTAACTCACCACGTTTGTATCATCACAATAAGCATTGGTAATTGATAACAGAAAAAAAATTAATAATTAAATTAGTTGTTATGAATTTCTTTATAAATATATCTATTATTTTATAATTTTTAATATATATTTTATGGTAGAAACTCAGGTGCAGTCGACTTCACGTAAAGTTGATACTTGAGAGCCGTTAAATGATTTGACTGATTTGACTAAATTTTCATCTAACGACTCTCAGATATCAACTTCATGTGAAGTCAACTTTACTTGAGTTTTTACCATATTTTATACAAATAATTGTTTTATTGATTTTTTT
>NC_029781.3:100797164-100807198 GCF_000817695.3 Arachis duranensis
TATCCATTATTATTTAAAATTAATTTGGTTAGAGATAATATAAACATATATTTAAAACTTAATACCAATGATATTTTGTACAAATAAAAAAGTGAATAACATAAACTTTCCATAAACTTAACCTTTTTGAAAAACGCTACCAAGTACCAATATTAATGTTTCTGTTAAGAGAGTGGGAGATTAATTTTGTCATGCCCCACTATTTGGTGGCGAATAGGTATATATCTCTAAAAGCCCAAATGGAATCCTAGTTTGATGGCCTTAGTTTCAACTAATTATTCAGTCAGAAGATATTATGTTGACACAATTATAAATTCTTCAACAACTGAATTATTATATTATGGCCTTAATATAATTACCTAGTTGTGTGATCCATTTTGACACATCCATTTCTTGATAAGAGAATTTGACATTTGGAGATGTAATATTAATGTACTATAGTTGATTGAAGGAGCAATACTTGATCAAGTTAGTATAAGAATTACTGACCACATTATTTCAAGGGTTACAACAACAACAACAACAACAAAGCCTTATCCCACTAAGTGGGGTCGGCTACATGAATCAAACGACGCCATTGTGCTCTGTCATGTATCGTGTCTACAGAGAGACCGTTTACATGTAGATCTCGTTTGACCACCTCATGGATGGTCTTCTTAGGTCTTCCTCTGCCTTTCGCCCTTTGTCCATCTTCCATCTCATCCACCCTCCTGACTGGATGTTCTATCGGTCTTCTTCTCACATGTCCAAACCACCTGAGACGCGATTCAACCATCTTTTCCACAATGGGTGCTACTCCAACTCTCTCCCTTATATCTTCATTCCTTATTTTATCCAATCGCGTGTGACCACTCATCCATCTCAACATCTTCATCTCTGCCACACTCAGCTTATGTTCGTGCTCCCCTTTAGCCGCCCAACACTCCGTACCATAAAGCATAGCCGGTCTTATAGCGGTGCAATAGAATTTCTTATTTAGGTCTTCCCTTGACTCTCCCATAAGGACGATATCATCGGCAAAAAGCATGCACCATGGCACAGGCTCTTGGATGTGCTCTGTGAGTACTTCCAAGACTAATGTGAAAAGGTATGGACTTAAGGATGATCCCTGGTGTAATCCTATACCAATAGGGAATTCCTCTGTCACACCACCTTGAGTCTTCACACTAGTTGTGGCCCCATCATACATGTCTTTAATTGCCCGAATATATGCGATCCTTACTCTCCTCTTTTCTAAAACCTTCCATAAGACCTCCCTTGGTACCCTATCATACGCTTTTTCCAAATCAATAAACACCATGTGTAGATCCCTTTTATTACTACGATACCTCTCCATCATCCTTCTTAATAGGTATATCGCTTCAGTGGTAGATCTGCCTGGCATAAATCCAAATTGGTTCTCTGTTACTTGTGTCTCTTTTCTCAAGGGTTATCATAATGTTTTGTCATCAAAGACCAAAGTAGTCAAAGATTATTATATTGCACTAACGAATAATAGAAGAAAACCACCTTACCTCATATGACACTAGCAAACCAAAAATATATCATGGCTTTCTTATCCAAAAACTCCAATGAAATGAGTACATATGACCACTTTACCGTTAACCCACCTCTGAAATTGTGAGATGGCACCTTCATGTACAGTTATTATTATTAATATAAATTGGATATCCATTTTTTAAATGATTAATTAGTCAATGTAGGATTAAAAGCTATGCAAGCCTGCAAAGGTGTACGTGGAAATTATCAATTAATTGGAAATACTCTTTAGAGGCAATTTTTTAAGTATAGAAATAAAAAGGTTTAATTATTTTGTTGATTTATAATTTTATTAATTTTTTAATTAGGTCTTTATATTTATTTTTTTAATTAAATTTTTATATTATTTTTAATTTTGTAATTACATCCTTTTCATATTAAAAATATTAAAATTAACATAATATTTTTATCAAAATACATGCGGTTAAAGATTTAATTAAGTTTTTAATTATAAATATCTTCAATTTGCAAAGAAATATTCAGTTAACTCTAATATTTTTTACACTAAAAAGGACTTAATTACAAAATTATAGCAGTGTAAAGACTCAATTAAAAGGAAAAAAAATATAGAAACTTAATTAAAAATTTGGTGAAACTATAGGGACCAACAAAATAATTAAATCAAATAAAAATAGTGATTTACTTTAATATTATAATTTTTAGTGTTTTTTAAAAGTATAGAAGGTACACAAATTGAATACATAAATTGGAGGGTCCATTTTTGTACTTTAAATTTTTTAATTTTTTTTAACAGAAATTTTTCGGTCTGATTTTTATACCTCTCACATATTGGACAGTTCAATTTTTGTACATTTTATAAATTGTACTATCCAATTTTTTTCTCTAATAAAACAGTTTTATATTTAAAAATAACATCCCATCATTCCACATTTTAAAAAATATCATTGTTATTCCAATATCAAAAACAAAAAATGCTCTTTAGACCATAATAATATATAGCAGGGAAAAAATAGTAAAAAGGTTCAAATTGAATAATAATAAAGAGGCATAGCAGCTGGTAGCAGTAGTAGTGAGTAGTAGCTAGACCCTGCCTCTGTCCAAAGTGTCCCATGAAATTAATTGTTGAGGGGCAACAGAAACAAAAAGGAAGAATCATAAAGTAAAGGAGATCGTAACTAAATGTTGAATTTGATTTCTTTGAGGGTAATATGTTATTAGCTGGCTTGTGAGTTGTGATACTGATAGTTTATTAGTGTTAGTGGTCCATTGTGTCCGCATAGCTCGGCAGGGTGCCCCTATAGCGTGAATCATGTGCCTTACACGCAGTATTGCCCAACCCCCATGCACCTTATCGATTATTGCTCACTTTAATTTCTATCCAAAACCAGGGTTAATGCACTACTTATTACTTGTTGACACTTTCTATATAGTAGTAGATAGTAGTACACGTACAACTAACAAAGGTCTACATCATTATTGAGAGAAGAAAGGAAGGGCTTATTGCCTGAAACAATAGTATCAATGATATCCTTCCCATAAGACTTTGGTATTGTTCTTTTCTTGATAAGAGATAGATAGATAGATAGGACTACTACTTAGGCGTTTGTTAGAGATTATTATTACCTTTTTGCCTTTGTTGTATCACTATCACTTCACCAAATCTTAAGTCGCATCGTCTTTGTATATATAGAGTGGAAGTAAAAGAGTAAAACTAGGACCACTGAATTAATCAAAAGTTTATTATTAAACATTTGGAGGAATTCCTCAACATGTTTGTTACCCTTCCTATTAATAGCCATTATATTAGGAGTAAGAGTAGAGTAGGCAATTTAGTCAACTCTGTCTATCTCTCAAATAAATTTCTGGTCAACCAATTATCCAATTGCCCAAATCATTTCTACTATATTATTACCATATCCCTACTGTTCCTCTCGAACCCGTGGCACTCTTTAATGAATATTTTCTCAAACTGTCTTTCTTTTTTTTTTTCGGTTAAAAGTGAGTCAAATATGCTAGTCATTCAATTTAAATATGATTTATTAATAATTAAATTGTGTTGGTCTAATAATTAATTTATTGTCCAATTAAGTAAATATAAAAGTTTAAATTCTACTTTGTGTATGCACTAATTTATTCGCTAATTATAAACTCTTAAAGTAGAATTTAGTACTGCAGTAGATTAATTTTTAGTCTATTAAATTAAAAAATATCATCAAAAAAATAAAATATAATTCTTTAATATTTTGATAGAAAAACAATTTAAAGATTAGTAAATTTTATAATTTTTTGGCTAATATTTTTAATTATCAATCTAATTTTTTTAATATAATAATCTAATAATATATTTTTAGTTCACACATTTAAATATTACTTACTAATTACTAGCCAATAAATTTTGTTGGTCCTCCATTATTTCTCTTTTGATAAATTGAGTTCATAAATATGTTAGCCAAATTTAAACATGAATTTGAGTGATATTAAATAATTTAAACTTAAATTTGTTGAAAGTTCGTGAGTCAAGTTTGATTATATATTATAATTTATAAATACTAATTATGTTTATAGTAATTAAACAGATTTACAAACCTTTAGTGAGTTAATTAAATTCCGTTGTTAATAAATAAAATTTATTTTGTGTGAATCAAACTTAAACTTGATTTAGCTAACTAAACTCTTGATTTATTTCCATCCTTATTTATAACATAATTCAAATGCAATTCCAACTTATTGAACCAAACCCCAAGTTACATGGCACTCAATAAAAAATATTTTAAAAAATGATCATGTCAGTTTTATTTTAATAATATTTTTTGATAAATTTATATAAAATATAATAAAAATGATATTATGAAAAATAAAAGTAATATTATCGTTTTTCTTATATGGACTTGTACACATTTTCTTAGCCCTCCTTCAACATCAAATTAAAAAAAAATTAAAAAATTCATTTTTTATGCAAAGAAATAACCATTATTATTTATTAAATAAAAGAAAGTACATACCCTTTAAAATATAAAGTAAAAAAAAAATCTGAGTAAAATGTTAAAAGGTGTGTACTTAAATAATTGATAGAACATAGAAGTGATAAGTGGCAGAAAAATGAAAAGAAATAAAATGACAAAGACACTCTCCGCGGCAGTCAAGCGCATCATCCCACGCGCGTGAGGTTCACGTGACCTCACACACACTCCATTGTTTGTTTGTCTCTGTCCCCACAACAAACACAACATTTCGATTTTTGGACACTTGCGTATTCCTTACGTCACTGTTCAAGTGCAATCCTCTCCTTACACGCCATCCCAAAAACAATCATCTCCTACATTCGCATGCCCCATATTGCCTATTGCCTCATCCTCATGCACACATCACCACCGTTAAATTCGCCGACACCACCTTCCAGGTAATCCTGCGATACCCATCGTTTTGACCATTAAATTATTTTGAAACATCTTATTTTTTGTTTCTACATTTTTTTTCTCATAAAAATTAATTTTTAAAAGATATATCTTTCTACTATTATTTTTTATTTTTCCTTTATTTTTATTACTAAATTACTATAATTACTGTCATGACTACGATTATTTTTATTACCTAAAAAAACATATAATAGAAGAATAATGAACTTTAGAAATAAAAATTTTAAGAGTAAATTTAGTCATAACAATAGAAATTGAAATAATAATTTTATCTAACATACTATATTTTTTAAAAAATGAAAAAGAGAGGAGGAGAAAGGGGTCAGATAGAGAGGAGGAAGGAGAGAGTGACACGTATGAAGATGCAGAAGGCGACAAGAGGAGCGGTCGTAGGTCGTAGACAAGTGACATAGGGCGCATTAAAGAAAAAAAGAAAAAAAGAAAAAGGCAGTTGGCGAGAGAGGTAGTTCTCTTTTGTGATTGGTTGCTTTCTTGACCTTGCTTCACACGTGGGGCCCCTCTATTCGTGGCATTACACGCTTGACATTTAAAAAAGGGGTTTGCCAGTGGGTCCCTCCCGAAAACCGAATCTTCCATAAAGTGATTAGGAGGAGGCAGTAGATAGATAGGGATGAACCCTGTATAGTGTATAGTCCCACTACTACCATCTTATTGAGTGTCAGTTCAGCTCATTTATGAGTCACTTCTACCTTAATTCGTTAATAATAAAGTATTAAATTGGTTATTGGACGTAATTTTGTTTTGGTTTTTAAGGTTTAAAGTATTTTATTTAAATTTAAAAAAGTTTTATTTAACATTAATTTAGTCCCACAGTGAGATCAAAGTTAAATAATTAACGGAATGTCCTACATAACAATAGTATAAGAACAAAATTGATAATCTGGAGAACAAGTACAAGCTTCAAAGACACAAAATCAATCGTTAATGTATCAATATATTTATTTATCATTCTCTTTAGTTCTATAGAAAATATTTTATTTTTATTATAAAAAAATAATAAATAAATGTATTGATGCATTCACGGTTGAGCAACCCCATGACGTTAATCCATGAATAGGATCTATATAGACACATAGACCCATAGATCCATACATCTCAATCGGAAAAGAATCAATGGAAAAAGAATCGGAAGTGTCAATATATCTCTCGAAACAAACGAAAAGGAAACGAAAGACGAAACATAATATGTCTATTATGTATATGCACTCCTTGGGATCGATAAACCCTTTGGATTTTATTAACCAAAGAAATTCGACTTTGGACAATAGTTAGCTCAGTACAAAGAAATAATCCCCAAGGAATGTGCCTCTGGAATTTGTACTTCTTCTCCAGATTATTGATTTTGTTTTTGTACTGTTGTTATGTAGGATATTCCATTAATTATTTAATTTTGACCTCACCGTGAAACTAAATTGATGCTAAATAAAAATTTTTTGGATTCAAATAGAACACTTTAAATTTTAAGGACTAAAACAAAATTACGCCCAAACGTAAGAGACCAATTTAGTTATAGTTTGTTTGGATGAGACGAGGTTGGAAGGAAATAAAATAGGAGAGAAAAAAAACGGAAGGAAAATTTAGTTTTCCTTCCTTAAAAGTTTTCACTTTAAAGTTGGGCAGAAAATTGAGATAAAAAAAAATTTTGAGTAAAAAGATAAATTTATCCTTTCAATTATATTGGTATAAGATAATTTACATATAATATAAAAAGGGTATTAAAGTAATTTCACTTGGTTATAATTTTTTCTCTTCTTATTTTTCTTTTCATCCAAACAAAAAAAATTTTTCTTTTATTTTCTTTTCATCTATTTTCTCTTCATCCAAACAACATAAAAAAAAATTTTTTCTTTCATTTTCTTTTCTTCCATTTTCTTTCCTCTTATTTTTCATCCTCAATCCAAACAAAGTGTTAGTGAGTTAAGTTTTTTTTTTGTCACTGAAATAAACTAAACAAAAAAAATAAAACAAATAAAACAAGGAACTGCTTGAATAGAGAGACAGTTCTGTTTAAGACTACTCTTAAACTTCTTTCAATGTGAAAGATGCTCCACATGCGAAAGTTGTAACTTTATCGCCATCTTTGTCATAGTATCTGTCATTGTGTTTGCATCTCTTATAATCAAACGAAAGTCAACACGCCAATTTCAATGCATGATATCTCTTATTTTGAGCACCAATGGATTAATAAACCCAAAATCATCTTGAGTAACAAGATTAAATACTTCCACACAATCCGTCTCACAAATAACATCTCGTTGATCCACATCTCAAGCTAAGAGATATCCTTTCCAAATAGCAAACAATTCTCCTTGAAGAATACTATTACTCTCAATCATTCACAAACACCCTCTTTGTCAACTCCCATTACAATCTCTAATAACACAAGCAAAACCAACACTATCATCCGAATCAAAATAACTAGCATCACAATTAATCTTAAAATAAAGTACTAATGGATGGAGATTCCAAAAACCATTTAGAGTAGAAGGAATGGATATACGTTGTAATTCAAAAATATTCCTAAACTCCTTTTTTGAAGTTAATGCCAGACTAATCACTTTTTTCGGAGGCAAAGTTTCATGAGGATTAAAGATGTCATTATTCCTTACTCGCCATATCCATCAAAGTCTAGAAAAGAACTTGAACGGATGCTCTCTGCTATGATACAAGAACCAGTTCTTCAAATCCAAAGCATGACAAGAAATATTCAACCTATGCCAGACAAGCTGAGCTTTTGGACAATCCCGAATACAATGTAAAACCAATTTCTAGCTAGAAACACATCTTGAACACCTATCCGATGACGACATCCCTCTTCTAAAGCGAAAACTTGCAGTAGAAAAAGCCTCCTTAAGACACAATAAAGTCAAAAACTTGTGCTTTTTCGGAACAAACTAACGCCAAAGTCAAAGCCAATTCTTCCGCTCCTCCAATCAAACAGCTGCTTACACAACCACAGATAACCATTGCGTGAGTCATAGACTTTGGCAGCAGACCCACACCAATACCAATCCACTTCCGGACCTGTTTGTTCATCTGGATTGTAAGAGAGAATATTACTTTTTAAATTTTGAGATAAAGGAGAATATTACCTTTTAGTTAGTGAGTTAAGTTCGAACTTGAAAATTGATTTTATAAATTAACAAATTATTTAAATTGGGAGAATTTAAAATAAAAATAGATAAACAAAATAAATTTTTTGTTATTTAAATAGAAAGAAAAAATAAAATAAAAAAATAGTATGGAAGTTATTAAAATATTTTCATCTCAAAGATTAGATAAAAATAGAGAAAAGTTTAAACACTAATAAAATTACATATTTATCGTTTATCATTATTTACATATAATATAAACAAGGGTATTAATGTAATTTTATATTATTATGAATTTTTTTTCATTTTTTTTCATTCAAATAAAAGATTTTTTTTATTTTTTTATTTATTTTCTCTTCATCCAAACAACACACAAATAATTTTTTTTCTCCTCTCATTTTCTTTTCTTTTATTTTCTTTTCTTTCCTATATCCAAACAAAGCATAAATGAGCCGAGTTTGAGTTTAGATAAGCTACTTCAATAGTTCGTAAGCTGACTATANTTAGTTCGTGAGCTTTCGGTGAGCCGATTTTAAACTTAAGAAATAGGTTTCATTGTTAATGAGTCGAGTCGTGATCAAAGATCAATTTTCATAAGTCAAATTTGAGCTTGATCTAGTTCGACTTAACTCGACTCGCTTCAAACCCTATTTCTACTTTAAAATAATCTCCATTCAAATTTTTAGGGTAGATTCAATTTTAGTTATGAAATATGTATATTAATTTTATGGTCACTAAAAATTATATTAATTTGACATCAAATTACTCTAACGAATAGAGTGATAATTAGATTTATAAAACTTTTGACATCAGATTAATTATTCTAATAAAAAATATCAATTAGATTTTATATATACAGCAAACATTAAATATGTTATGTCCTTTTGTTATGTCCTTTTATTATAGATCTCATATGTATGTAATTTATTTAATTATATTAATGGATTTATTTATTTTTGTTAAGAACATTATCAAAGCCTTTAATTTAGCAGTTATGGTCACAGCTGATTTCTTCGATGCATGCCGCAAATCTAATGAAGGTTTAGTTTGGTAAAGTTTTTATTTTTTAAAAGTAACTTATAAAAGTTAATTAAGATGATTTTTTAAAAATTATAGTATTTATATTTGGTAAATAAAATTAAAAATTATTTTTAATAAATACAAGCAATAACAATTATATTTAGTAAAATAATTTTTAAAATTTAAAAATACTATAATAGACATAAATGCAAGCATTAAATTTAAAAATTAGTTAATATATGAGATTATATTACACTTTTAAATTTTGAAAAGTACAAGCTAATTTTAAAAAGTTCTATCTTAGTTGCTTTCAAAAGTATTCTATTTTTTAAAAATTACAAACACAAACACATAATATTTTTTATTTATCAAACATAAAATAAGGAGCTTGAGTTTTTAAAAAGCACAAACACTTATTTAAAAAGGCCAAACCGAAATATACTACATTTTTTATTAATTCTGTTTCATTATTGTAAATTTTAATGACATATTTTTTTATTAGAATAATATTAAATAATTAATTTTTTTTCTATTAACGTCGATCAATTTTTTAAAATTATTTTATTTATTTTAAATTTTAAAATTTAAACTATAAATTTATAACCATAAATTTAAATTACAAATCTAAACTTTAAAATTAACTCCTTATTAATTAATTAAAAATTAATTCTTTATATTTTATCCTCTTAGTATAGTTTTAACAGTTTCTTAAGCTTTAAAATATTTTCAAAAGCTACTATGATTACCCAACTAGCTTATTAGCATTATAAAAAAAATTAATTTTGATGCATAATTAATGTCAAATAATTTTATACATATATCTAATTATATAATATTATATCGATAAAAATAACTATCTTTTCATATTAATTGCGTAAATAGTTATTCAAAAAAATAAATATAATTACACAACTGTATAAAATATTTTATACTGTTAATGCATTAAAATTAAATTTTTAAAAAATAAAGACTAAGAAACGGAGAC
>NC_029781.3:100807265-100808401 GCF_000817695.3 Arachis duranensis
GAGACTAAATTAAATATTTATATTATATTTAATATAAAATATACAAAACTGACTTATATCTCAGTATATATTTAATTTAAAAAAATATAAAAACTAAAATAGATAAAATTACATAAATACCTTTGTTAATTAAAAAAATAAAAACAAAATAAAACCTAAATAAATACTTCAATCAAAAGAACCCTAAACAAAAATAAATGGCCTCGGACAGAAACAAAAGAACCTAAGTAAGTACTTCAAGCAAAAGAACCCTAAACCACTCTTCTTCTTCCGTTCAGATTCACTTTCTTCCACCTCCCTCCTTCAAGCAAAAGAACGTTATCAAACCAAAATAAACATCCTTAGATCTAGGGCGTTAAAATGGCCAAATGGGCTAAGCTAAGCCCATCGAGCCAATTCATTATCAGTTTAAACGGGTGAGATTTATTACCTCTAAAATTAATTAAATCTGCTTAAAATTTGGATTAAACGAATCGAGTTCGATTAACTCAAAAAAGTAATAGGTTAAATCGATTAGTCCACAAATTAAACATGTGACTGTTTAATTTTTTTTGCATAAAAAAACATTTTTAGCTAATATTTTTGTCTATCTGATATGAAATCTGATCTATCAACAAATAAAATACTAAAATTACTGAATGAGAATATTTTTAAAAATAAATATTAATAAAAGTTTTATTTTCGTTTCCAATAATTTTAGTCTTTTATGTTTGTATTTTCTGAAGGTATTAAAATTTTAATTATTATTTTTGGTTATCAAATATAATATTAATTTTAATGTCGTAATCTTAATTTCAGTATTAAAAAATAAATACAATAAAAATATTATACATATATCAAAATAATTATTATATATTTATATATAAATATTTATATTATTTAATTTATTTTTAATATATATTTTATATTAATAATTAATTTTTTATATGCAATTAACATAATCGTATATAGAAGAATATACTTATTAGCCTCATGAAAATAGATTCGTATATTCGCATCTGTAAATAAAATATTTGTTTCTCGAGAAGGATCGGATAACTTACCTATCTAAACAAAAGTCTGAATAGGTAAATAAAGGAAATCTGTTCAATTCATTTTATTTGTCATTTTAGCTATATGAACAAAAATGAAACACC
>NC_029781.3:100808527-100810077 GCF_000817695.3 Arachis duranensis
ATTAATAAAAATAATAATATTTACTCATAATGTAACATTATTCTTTAATCAATTGAAGGACGACTAACGTGTTATAAAAAAAATGATCAATTTTAGAGGATGGATTTCATTTAACTTTATTTTTAAAAGATACACTTATATTTGATTTGAGCTTTGTAAATATCTAAGCTCTATATTCTTGATTGTTGAAACATACTTGATCCGTCAAAGAAAAAATGAGTTTTACCCCGTTGAGACGAATTACACATGGAGAAGCAAAATAACATAATTGATAATAATATTATAATATATAATTACATGAAATTCAATGAACTTGACATGACTCTCAACCTCTCTCCTAATTGACTTTTGGGTCTCTTAGCTTGACGACACCGAATGAATGCCTGTTCAAACCAATTAAAGAAATGCAAGTTGATGAATATTATTATTATTATTATTATTTCATAGATGGATCGGATAAGATACCATTAAAAATCAAATTAAAGATATATGTATATATATGGGAGGTAGGCAAAAGTTGGGGCAGTGTAGCCGCCTGCTTTATAATCACAGGACCATATACCATACTCACTGTAGACATTAGACATTGTCATCAATACAATAATAATAATCAATAAGAAAATTTGTGTTTTATTTTTAGTGATGTAGGCATAAATAATACAATAACGTGCTTTAATTAATTTAAGCTCCTACATCATATCATACCATATAATATTTAAACATAGAATATACTAACAGCATTAATTAATATTATTATTAAAGATGCCGGTGGTGGCAACAGGAGAAGTGGGGTTTTAGTGGGGTCGTAATTAGGTATATGTGGCCCTATTACTTTAGACCCAATATTGAGGCTCTTTTGTACTCTTCCTATATCATCTATTTTCACTCCTTTTAGGCTTTAGCTCTCTCCAAGTGCTCACCAAAACCCAATAATAATACTTGCGTCTTCCCTTTTTTCTTTTGCTCATTTAATTTAAGATATAGTTGCGTCTTTATTCTTCTTTTATCAAACGAAGAGAAGAAAATCACAAAATATAGAGTAATTTTTTTGATACGATATATATATACATTTGGAGATGTTATTGTCTCGTAAGGGTGTTTAGAATTGGACGAATCAGATTTAATTAGATTCAAATCTAATCTTAAAATATCATCGAATTTATTTTGACTTGACTCAAAGTGATTCGAAATAAATTTGGGAATTAATCCGATATAAAATCAATATATATAAATTATTTGTAAAATTTATATACTAATAAAATAATAAAAAATTATTTTTAAAAGTTTAAATTTAATAAATATTATATTATATTTATACAAAAAAATTATTTTAAAATAAAAATAATATCGTATAATATAAAAAATATTAATTAAAATATAAAAGTATAATATGACATTATAGTTTTATTTTAATATATATATTTTTATAATTATAAAATCGACTTCAGCCAGGTCGAATGGCTCAAAACATAACTAAACTCCAACCCAAAAATAACGTTGAATAAACATAACAAACACAAACTTAGTAAAATATGTCTTTTTGGATATAA
>NC_029781.3:100810290-100812209 GCF_000817695.3 Arachis duranensis
TAGAATAATAATGAATGGTTTTGTTGCAAACTAGAGTAGTAGGGTTGATCTTCATTTTTCATGAGTTGGTGCATATATAGGTAGGACTTGTATCAATTTTTTCCACATACCGGCTTTCTCCTTTGAAATCCTTTCCAATAATTAGACACATACAAACTATATGGAATTCTTTTAAGTAAGAAATCTAGGAGCTTTTCTTAGTGTTCTCTCCTTTTGAAGTCATTTTCTTCATAAAAGAAATAGTAATAAGAAAAGAGCTAGACAACCATCAAGAAGCATATAGTCCCATGATAACAATATTGAAATAGATAGGCGACACATATAAAGGGGCCATATATATTGGGACACTTAAAAAAATAAAATAAAGACTGTTATTTAAATTATAATAATAATATAGTCACACCCATAAACTTGGACAGGGAATTCAATATATCATTAGAGACCCTCAGTGTTTCTATGATGTGATGTGTGCCACTACTTTACTTATTTGGTTAGTTCAAAATCAACTGAATTTATGTATATCCAAATCCGAATCCATTTAGGGCACATCAGTACGGCTTTGTACATGTTTTGAATTTTTTTTTAAATAAATTAGCTAGGTTAGCAATTCAATGGCCTAATTATATACTTAAAATTGAGATCATTTTGTAAATTATGACTTATATATATATAGTTATTAAATTAATGACTTTATCATGTCATCATGTTGCTCAATTGTTTGTATAGGGAGCATCATGTTCAAATGAGTTGAATAATTCCTTGTCAACATCACCATGACCATGGTGATAAACTCAATCTTCTTAGGCTCTATTACTTTAAGCTAAGGTTCTATACTCCTATATATTAATATATATGATGCTTTTGTTTTTCTCGGTCATATACAAAGTAATGCATCCAAAGAGGAATTTGAAATACCTAAGTTTCTTTCTTTCTTCAATAACATAGAACTAATCGCACAATAATTAAGTCAATCAGTTTTAACTTATTTTAATCTTGAAACAATTCATATATAATTAAGTCTTCAAAGTCATTATATTTAATAATATAAGAGATTAGTTTGTTAAATTTAAGGTTTTCTATATATTAATTAGCAGTGTATGTGGGTGGGTGCGTGAGAGTGAAAAAATAAAATTAAAATCACTCTTCTTATACAACTTTAATTTATGGTTACATTTTTCTATTTGGAAAACCTTTTTTAGTATATTAATATATTATTAATCATGGAAACTTAAATAACAGTTAATATGAGTAATATTATTACAAAGATTAATCCTTTTATATTTGTTCTTTTTAAAAAATAAAGGTAAAAATTCAGATGCAGTCGATTACGTGAAGTTGATATCTGATAATTGTTAAATAATTTGACTGATTTAATTAAATTTTTATCTAACGACTTTCAATTATTAACTTCACGTGAAACTCACTGATCTGAATTTTTACTAAAAATAAAAGTAAACAAAAGAAGAGAAAACTACGAAAAGAACCACGCTATTCCCGACTAGAGCTTTTTTTTTGTACTTTTAAGTACACAGCCTGAAGTAACTAACTATAGAGAGTTCTGACATGGATATTCACATCACGAGTAACTGAGCATGTCCCTTTTGCTCTTGTTTTCACAAGTGTCCGTGTGAGATCCAATGTTCTTTTACTAGCTGTGAAATTTCTAAAAAGAATAATAAAAAACAATTATCTATTTTATCTTCTAAGAATATATATTAAATTTATAAATTAAAAAATAAAATACTAATAACAAATTAAACTTATCATGTATTTTTGAGATATATGTTAACTAAATCCTTATACATATTGCATATTGCAAGCTTACAGAAATAAAAAAGAGAAATGAACATGTGGATGGGTTTTTTTTTTTTGTGCAATAAATACTCTCTGTATTTTATTTATTATTTTAATATGTATGT